>NW_022436945.1:42673776-42727558 GCF_009761245.1 Sapajus apella
TTCTTTCTTTCTTTCTTTCTTTCTTTCTTTCTTTTCTTTCTTTCTTTTTCTTCTTTCTTTTCTTCCTTTCTTTCCCTCCCTCCCTCCCTCCCTCCCTCCCTCCCTTCCTTCCTTCTTCCCTTCCTCCCTCCGTCCCTGCCTTCCGTTTCTTTTTTTGCTTATTTCTAGTTATACAATGAACAAGTGAAAATAGTACAAGGCAAGAAAGGAGTAAAGAACAGGGCCTGCTGCCTAAGTCTCTTTCATCAAGAAATGCAAAAGCCTTCCCCAAGGGCTTTTTGACCTCCAGCCTTCGGCCTGATCCTTATTGGCTAGACTGTGTCACATGACCACACAGCTTCAAGGGAGAAAGGAAAACGGAGGATTTAGTGTTTCCAGCCCTGAAAGTCTCATGAGAGAAAGGTGGCAACAGAGAAGGGGCTTGGGTATGATGATGAGTCCAGCTAACCAACAGTGTCTGCAACTGCACAGGCAGGATACAAGGTGGAGAGAGAGGGCGCTGTGCAGTTTTTCTCAGTCTAGGGTGGGTATTATTGTTTCGGTGTATGACCCTGGGTGTCCAAAAGAGACTCCTGACAATCAGAGCTCTAGGTTCTTGTGAAGACTTAGCACAGGCATCAAAGTAAACCTTGCCCTGTCCATTAGTACTTTGTAGCAGTAGTAATTATTGTAACTCCTTACAAAGTGCTTTTTAAAATTTAGTAGAATATTGCTATCAGTGTTTCACAGTTGAAAAAGCAAACTCAAGGAGATCAGTACTGGTAACATATTTGCAATTAAAAAGACGCTGACCCCTCATTCCTCCCATCACATGCCATTCAAGGACTCTAGACTATTGAACAGAGGAAGTGACTCTTTGGCCATAAATGGGGCTTCTGTGCCCCAAGCTAAAGGCATACTCTCTGCCCAGCTGGTTTTGTCCTGGATTTTTTTTTTTTTGAGACAGGATCTCACTCTGTTATCCAGGCTGGAGTGCAGCAGCACGATCTCAGCTCAGTGTAGCCTCTGCCTCCCAGACTCAAGCAATCCTCCCACCTCAGTCTCCCATGTAGTTGGGACTGCAGTCACATGCCACTACTGTCCGCTAATTTTTGTGTTTTTAATAGTGACAGGGTTTCACCATGTTGTCCAGGCTGGCCTTGAACTCCTGGGCTCAAGCAATCTGCCTGCCTCAGCCTCCCAAAGTGCTGGAATTACAAGCGTGAGCCACCACACCTGGCTATTATTCTGGACTGTTCTTGAATCATGTCTCTGGTGTGTCGGAAAGACTTCTGACCTGGATCTTAGACCTGGTTTAGCATTCCCCTCATTGCCTGACATGGACTAATCACCATACTCAGTTTGCTTTGTCCACAATTCAGATCACCACTACTTAGGTTGCAGGAGAGGATGCTAGATATGAGTCTGTTTTGCTAAGACCCTGGTGCACTGTGTATTTGTTTTCAGAAGAAATGTTTTAAGACAGAGGAAGAGGAAGCTTGCCCGGGGATGTTTAATAGAATCCTGTAAACATCTGTATTCCACTTAATTGTTAGTGTTTCCACTTTTGGGCTCTTAATTTTAGAGAACCGGAAAAACTTTTCCTGAACTGGAGGTAAGAGTTCAGAAGTGTATACCAGTGTCATTCCAGGCTGGATTAGCAGGTGTAGTTAGTAACCTTTCCAATATCCATCTTTCCCTTCCTCCTTACTAACAGAACCCTAATTTTGCTCAAGGCACCGCTATGCTCATTACCAGTGCTCCAATTCCCAGACTCCCTTGCGGCTAGGTGTGGCCATGTGACCCACTTTGTCTAATGTGATGTAGGTGGAAGGTGCTAGGTGGGGGCTTCCAGGAAATCTTTTTAGAGAGGCAAGTCTTAGCTGCCATTTGCCCTATGCTTTCCCTCTCTCTCTGTTTTGCTTGAAATGCAGGCCCAGTGTCCAGGTGTCCATGAATACAGAAGCTGTGTGCTATAGATGGTAGAGAGGGAAGATAGAATGACCCCAGCTCTTTGATAACGTTAGGGAGCTACTCTAATAGCCCAGGATTACCTACCTGGTGATGTCTTATGTAAAAACAATCAAGAAAACAACAAAGTGGCTGGGTGTGGTGGCTTACGCCTGTAATCCCAGCACTTTGAGGCCAGGAGTTCAAGACCAGCCTGGCCAACATGGCAAAACCCCATTTGTACTAAAAATACAAAGTATTAGCTGGGTGTGGTGATGTGCAGCTGTAAACCCAGTTACTCAGGAGGCTGAGTCAGGAGAATCACTTGAACCTGAGGGCAGAAATTGCAGTGAGCCAAAATCATACCACTGTACTCCTGGGCAACACAGTGAGACTCTGCCAAAAAAAAAAAAAAAGAAAAGAAAGAAAAGAAAACAAAGAAACAAGCCTATTTGTTTAATCCGTTGTAATCAAGTTACTGTTCCATGCAATCAAGCACAGTTTTAACTGACAGACTATTAAAATGGTATCTTAGTCTGTTTGGGTGCTATAACAAAATATCTTAGACTGGGTAATTTGTAAACAACATAAATTTATTGCTCATGGTTCTGGAGGCTGGGAAGTCCAGGATCAAGGCACCAGCAGACTATGGTGAACCCTCAAGTTGGTGAGGGCCCATTCCTCCCAGGTGACTTCTATGCATCCTCCCATGACAGAAGGGCAAACAAGCTTGCTCAGGCCTCTTTTATGAGGCAATAATCCCATTCATAAGGGTGGAGCCCTCATGACCTAGTCACCTCTCAAGAGCCCCACCTCCTCTAATATCATCACCTTAGGGATTTAGGGATGAAGTCTCAACATACGAATAGTGCGGGGGTATGGTGGGGGCACATTCAGGCCATAGCAGACATCTAGTGTGCTGTGAAGGTAAATGGGTGCAAATTGACTGTAGAGTTTGTTAGAACGGCGCTGCTCCAACTTCCATGTGCACATAAACCGCTTGAGGACCTTGTTACAGATGTAGCTTCTGATTCACTGGGTCTGGAATGGGGTTTGAGGCTCTGCATTTCTCACCAGCTTGAAGCTAATGCTGATGAGACTGGTCTTGGACCACACTTTGAGTAGCAAAGATTTAGAAAATGGCAGCTCTTCTGGTCAGTCAGCTCCTACCACATAGGAGCTATTTTGCTTCTCTTTGATATGTTTCTTATTTGGTTAAAAACCTGTAGAGGACTCACTCAGTGCATCTTCAACTAAAAGTTAAGCTTTTATTTAGAATACCATTTTAGAGACAAAAAGCAGTTCACTTTATTTAGCAAAATTAATTTAACCAATGCATTTAAATACAGTGAATTCAAGATCTTTGGTAGATCTTTTTCTCAGATGCTTGCTTTTTTGCCAGTTGGAGTTTCTGTCTTCAAGCCTAACTGGGTTCTCTCCAAGTTAATGCAGCTCTATTCCATAGAAGTGTTTTATGAAATTTGAAAACTCAAACACCCCATCTGTATTCTCACTCAACCATCATTGTATTAGACAAAACTTAAGGAAACAACTTAGGGAAGTAGGTTCAGAAGGAAATATGTTCCCTTCTCCCTCATATTATCTTTTCAACAGTTGCCTGTGTTGCTCTAAATGGGTTATGCAAGCAAATTGTTACTGGGAGGTGATGGTCAACAGCAAACTTAGATGGTTTTCACACCATCTGTCATCATGACCCAAAGGGAGATGCAAGCCACACCACTTTTCCAGCCAAGCCACTGCTTTACTCAGAAGATACACATAGCTTCCTATTGTTATTTTCTTTTCTAGTTATGTACATTTAGAAAAAAATACAACACTATGTTAAATAGCAGGACAGCTAGCAATGAAACATACAGTGCTACACTGAAAAACGACAGCAGCTTGGTTAAGCAGAGGAGAGAAACGGCAGATGGTCTTCATGGAGTCAAGCTGTCAATGCCGGCCATCTCCTTAGTCTGTGACGGATCTGCACTCTGAGGGCAGGCCTTCTGACCGCCGCCACTCGGCCAGGCGCTTGTTAAACCATTTCTGGAAGAGAGAAATGAGCAAAAATATTTATCACATACAGAAAAACTGAAATACCCATTCTCTTTCTAAAAGGTAGTCTCTGCGGCACAAGTAGAGAGGAGAGAATGAAGGAATGAGTCCATAGGGATGGTTTGCACTGTGGCACTAACCTTTCCTGTCTCAGGACCTTTGTGCATGCTATTTCCTGTGTTTAGAATGCTCTCTTTATTCTTTAGCTGATGATCTCCCTGCCATCCTCACATCTCAGCTTAAGCAGGACCTTTTCAATGAAGCCTTCCCTGACCACTCTATCCGAAGGGGGTTTCCCACTCATCTCCTTACTTCCCAATTTAGTACTTTGTTACTTGCACAGAACTTTTAGCATCTGCCATGGTTTACTTATGGATTCGCTTGTTTTTCATCTATATTCCCTTCTAGAATGTAAGATCCATGAAAGCAGAGACTGTATTCATCTTAACACCATTGCATCCTTAGCCCCTAGTACAAAGGTTTAAGAGTTAGAGATTAATCAATATTGGCTGAATAAATAAAAGAAGTTAAAGCATCTTCTTAATGCCCCAGATAGATCTCTATGGCTGCTATATTTCATCAATGTATGTTCATCTCACCAAAGGCCTTCCTCATTGTAGCAGTCAGTAAGAATGTGTTGGATAAGATTAATGGGTAACTGAGCACTACACAAGCTCAGAGCACTCCCTGGGGGATGCATGGATTAGGTCAGCCTCATCTATCCTGCCCCAGGACCCCTGAGCAGTCCGAGAAGCTAAAGTGGGCCTCGGCTTTACTCAGAGTCTCTCAGCTCTGTATAGGGACTCAAATATTCACACCTCATGGAAGTGGCCAGGGACATACAGAAGGTCCCAGATGGGATGTTTCTAGACACAGTATCATATGAGGCGCAGATTACGTCTATATGTTGTCGGGCAGTGTGGTATACTCTTGAGAAGTCAATGGCTGCCTTTATCTTGCTAACTGGGGTGGTACAGAGCTCCCCAAAGAGGAGAATAGAAGAGCCATGCTGGGGATAGGGCCGGGGTCTGGACGAGGTTTTCCAAGAGGAAACTGGGAATAAAAAACAAAACAAAACAACTTTGAAGCGAGACTACTGAGGAAACAGAAGTAGCAAGCATTGACCTCCATTGGAGAGGATGAGGAGAGAGTTCTATGGAACGTCAACACCTCCTGCAAGCCCTGTTCTCCTGTGGTTTCCAATCATTCACATGTCATGGGGTACATTGAGAAGGATGAGATTTGGGTGTCACTGGTGTGTAGGCAGTCTGTGTGGATCGGTGATCCCTCCCCTCCCCCCGCCGGGCTCTGCAGTCCTGGGCCCTGCCCAGGAAGCTCTGGAATAATTAATTGGCTATGAGAACTTGAGGAAGTCCCTAAAAATAGAGGTCCAGTCATCTGTAAATAAAAGGTAAATCTAGGGGGTTTCTACTGTCCCTTCTGGTTCTTCTATAATTCACCTATTCTAGGGGTAAGCGGACCAGGAACAGGAAGGAAGCAGGAAGATCACAGCTATGAGATGCCAGATCTGGGATGTACTGATGGAGACGGGATGGTGGGAAACCTCTAGAGGGCTCCCCACGTAGCATGGGCTGATGCCTGTCCAGACATTCTGCATGAACAGGATGGGCTCTAGGAAGCCGAAAGGGAATTCAGCATAAGTCCAAGATCAGAAGAAAGAGTAAGAACCACAGGGGAAGAAGGAGCAAGTCCTAGAGGAGAGCTGTCGAGCTTGAATGGGGATGAGGCTCTGCAGGGCTGTTTTGGGCTCCATATCAATGCTAAGCTGGCTAAACAGCATGGGACTACACCTATCCCTCACCCACCTGTACAGCAGAGTTTACACACTGAAATGCCTTACACAGTTGTCAAGATCTTATATATCTTTACACTGGGGTGGCAGCAGAGAAAAGTAATCTAAAGCCAGGGACAGCAGACTATCGTGTGGCCCTTTGAGGGCTGCTTTCTAGGTACCATATTTTCCTCCTAGCGATCATTAACCTTCATCAGAAGAGAGAACTTATGTAACTTTGGCATCTTCAACAGAAATTCTACTTCTAAGCGTGGGCCCATTTTCTTCTGTAACCTGTGTGTGTGTGTGTGTATTTAACTAACTCTGGATTCTGGTATGAGAGCAGCAAGGCTCCAGTTTCATTAATGAGGCAGCTCTGTGGGGGGTTTCAAGGATACAAGGTCTGATTAAATAGGATTTCCAGTTACTAGGGCTGAATAAATGGCAGCCTTGTAAAGACTGACTAATTAAAATCTGGAGGAGGAAAATCTCACTTTCTATCAGATATCATTTAAGACAAAATGGTTGAGCTGGTCTCATTTAAAAGAGCCACCCACATCTTTACACTACGTCATGAAGCAGAATATTGATGGACTGTTGTGAAAATAACTTCAGCAGGGACCACATTTGTGGTTTTTTGAGTTGGTGCCCAAATGCTTAACAAATTGAGCCCTAGCGCTTCGGGGATGGGAGGAGGTTCAAGAAGAGCTTAACTGTTTTTTGAAGATGCATATTTTAAATTAAGCATATATGTAATAATTTAGCAAAACCAGTTGCAGTCCAGCAGAAATCATTAAATACATTGCTTGCTTTTTTCCCCCCTTTAGAGCTGTACCTGATCACATCTCACTCACATCAGTGCTAATTTTCCACCTGGCTTTATCCTTCTCTTCTTTGTTTCAGTCATCCACTGGGAAAGACATTCATCCCTTGCTTACTTATAAATGAATGCCCTCATTACCCTTGCCCATTGATGGAGATTTATTTACTCAGAGTAAACAGATGATAATTAGACACTGTGATGGGAAGGGGTTTGGGCAAAGGAACATTGTCCCTGTCCTTTTCTCTAGTAACTAACATTTCATTCTTTTCACGGAGAGACCTTTAGAGGTCTTTATTCCTCTGATAAAACATCCAGTGACTAAAACCACTGGGTCCTGGGACTAAGGTCAGGATATCAGGAGGAGATAAGAATACTTGGAGACCTCCCTAAGAACCAATTCCAGTTACATTGTGCTTGAATTGAAGAGAGAGAGAGAGAGAGAATAGAATACACCAGATCATCCCAGCCTCCCAGGGGGCTGAAGAAGGAGCTTTCCCAGCCTCTTCTAACACTGACTTCAAAATAAAAGACATAGGGCTGGGATTCTTTAAGTTTTCATCTAATTTAAATATAGGAGATATTTAGATAACCGTCATGAGAAAAACCCATTCTAACATCCCAGTAAATGCGACTTAGAAAGTTATTTCAATTACAGCACCCTTCACTTTACTTTGAGTTCTTATAGGTACCACCTCCAGCCCCACAGATAATTCTGTCCTGCAGTGGGACAGTTATAAAGAGGTCAGCAAAGCTCCCAAGACAGAGAATGTTTCAACTTCTTAGTCCCACTAGTCCCTGCCCAAGTATCAGCCCTGTGAATCAGTTGTAGTAACTGTCTTGCAAGAGCACTGGGCAGCTCGGGCTTTTTGTTCTTGTACTGAAGTATTACCTGTCCTAGGAAAGTTAAGAATACAATACCATTTTTGGAGGTGGGTGGTGCTGGGTGGGATGGGGACTCAGGCACATGAGACAAATGTTAGTTGGGCTTTGGTGGCCCTTTCCCATGGAAAGGGGCAACACTAGTAAGAACAGAGAGGAGGCTGGGAGCAGTGGCTCACGCCTGTAATCCCAGCACTTTGGGAGGCCAAGGCAAGAGGATTGCTTGAGCTCAGGAGTTCGAAACCAGCTTAGACAACATAGTGAGATCCCCATCTCTACAAAAATGTTAAAAATCAGCTGGGCATCCTAGTAGTACATGCCCATAGTCCCAGCTACTTGGGAGGCTGAGATAGAAGGATTGTCTGAGGCTGGGAGGTCGAGGCTGAGGTGAGCCATGGTCATGCCAGCCTGAATGACAGAGTGAGACACTGTCTCAAAAAAAGGAAAAAAGAAAAGAAAAGAAACAGGGAAAGTGTCAATACCAGACACTACTTATATGTAGGCCCAGCAGGCTCTGGCCTCCGTGGAGTTATTTAAAGGGCCCTTACAAGACCTGCTATAAACAAAAATAATTTTAATGACCGAAAGTTCATTATTGAGCATATGTCTCCAGAAGACACTTTCTTTTTGTAATATTTTTAAATGTTTAATATTTTTATTTTTATTTATTTATTTTGAGACAGGTTCTCCCTCTGTCACCCAGGCTGGGTTGTGCAGTGGCAAGCTCACTGCAGCCTTGAACTCCCGGGCTCAAGGGATTCTCCTGCCTTAATCCCCAGAGTAGCTGGGACTACAGGCATGCACCACCACACCTGGCTGATTTTTTAATTTTTAATTTTTTTTTTTTTAGAGATAGGCAGGGTCTTGCCATGTTGCCCAGGCTGGTCTCAAACTCCTCACCTCAAGCAGTCCTCCTGCCTCAGCCTCTCAAAGTGCTGGGATTACAGGTGTGAGCCACCACATCCAGCCAGCCAGACACTTTCTTTTTCTTAGAAGATACTCTAAATATATAAATGTTGTTTGAGAAGATGAAAGAAGAAATCATTCTCATTCACCAGTGCCCGTGGGGTAGTGGGATGGGAGGGGAAAGAATGGGAAATTGAAAGAGGAGACCCAATCCAGTAAGGGCAGGGAGGCAGCCTGTGGTTCCTAGGAAGTCTCTTTCCCTGCACTTGCTAAGTGCTGCCTGTCTCTAAGCTCTGCGGTTCTAGATGCTCCCCTGCAGGTTGAGGCAGGAAGACAGAGGCACAAGCCAAGCTGTGGTCGCTGTAGGGAGGAAGGAGGTGTTGGTTCTGTGGCAGGAAGAGGAAGCCAGGGGCCCTGCTAAGAGGCTGACTCACCCCACATCCACTCATTTTGGGGCTGGGTTTACCATTTGTTTTTTTGAGGATGGCAGAAGAGGGGAAATGGGAGAAAGACTGCCTGAGAGGTCAGAAGGAACTGCTATGCAGAGATCTGAATTGGCTGAGCTCAGTCACAGAAAAAAACACAGGTGCCCTTTCCTTCTTCTTACCCCTAACCAGATTTTACTTCAATTTCAAGGAAAGGTTGAATATAGCCTGGGAGGGCTGTTGCTTAATGCAGAGGAAAGATAGCACCAAGTGAGTTGCCAGGTCTTTCCTCCTGCTCTGTCTAGTGATTTCTATTCCTCCTTAGTGGAGAGAGCATAGCATGGTGGTTTAGAGTCTGGGCTTCAAATCCTGGTCCTGCTGCCTTCTAGCTGCTGTCTTGGGCAAGTATATTTAATCCTTCTGTGCCTCAGTTCCCTTATCTGGACAAGTGGGCTAATAGCATCTACCCTCACAGTATTCTTGTGACAAATAAATGATTTACTACTTGGACAGTGCCTGGAAAAATGCCTGGCAAGTATTAGCCATTACAAAGGTCAATGTAATTATGCTGCTTTATAGGTAAGGCGACTGATGACAATTCGCCAGGGACAATCAGGGGCGGAGAAGGGGTTGGACTTCCTGTTGGTGCTATGCCTGCAATATTTCACAGCCTTGTTTTTAAAAGATAAGTTGCCTCTGTGATCACTCCTCTTTTCTAAGCATAGCGTGGGATTTCAAATGATAAAATTTCAGCAGGCTGCCTTCCCAAGGGATGCCAAGAAACATGAGCTGTTAGACTTGGGTTACAGTAAATCACCTTCCATTAAGTTCTGGTTCTGGTTGGTCAGACAGCTGTTCCATTTGCTAAAAATAGATATTTTTGCCTTTCTATGTGACCTGCAAATGACAGGATCATCTATGGACAGACTCTCCAAAGTGTGCCTCTGGCTTGATTAGTAAAAATAATTTTGGACTTGGGGTCCAGCATCTTGGTTGTAGGGTCTATTGGATCCATTACAAGCTTCTAAACCTCAACTGAGCATGGCTCATAGTGACAGGACAAGTGCCTGATGCTCTGGTATATAAATGGGAAAAATAAGAACATCTCTGCTTTAGAGCTGAGATTAGAGGTGTGAAGTGCTTTGGGGCCAAACAGGAGAAATGCTAGATCAGGTCCAAGGAGTCTATCATGAATAAAGGATTGTCTTTCCATGACCAAAGGGAAAAGAGAAGTCAGAGTTTGGACAGCGTTTGAGAAGTCGGCTAACAGCTCCAGCATTGCACCTGTGGTTAACAGCCACAGGCAGTGTCGCATTCTTTACCTGGCATTTTGGGGGACAATATGGGAACATTTAAAATATAGATAAATCAATGAATGCACTTAGGGGGACACTGGCTGCCGCTCCCATCAGCTCTAATGTCAGCTATCTGCCGTCTTATAAAACTCCAGGAAAGGCCTCTAAACCTTAGAGCCAGGGAATATTTTTTTTAAATCGTAACCAAATCTCCCTGGCATCGTGCAGTGTGAGTTCTGCAGCTCCGGGGACGCTGCAGTGTGATGTGGTGGAGAGAGCATGCTTCACGGCTCCTGCCATCCTGACGGCGCCCTCCCACCCGGCCTCAGCCTCCTCGTTTGCCAAAACCGGAGGACTGAATTTACGGCTAGCTGATCTCTGGGGTGCCTTCCAACTCTGACATTCCCGCCTAGAATAGATCTTCCTGGAGGCTTCGCAGGCAGACCAGAGCGGGCAGAGCCGGGAAAGCGAGACAGGGACAGGCGAGAGACGCTGCTCCCGACCCCGAGGGGGGAAAGCGTGTATCCCATATCCCAGGCTGCCGGGGACAGGCAAGGACCGGCCACCGCGGGGTTTCTACGCAGCCCCCGGGGAACCACGGCTGGCTGGGGGTGGCGGGGAGACTGGGCGCCCATGGGAGCGGGGAAGCGGGGAGGCGCCGGGGGGAGCCATGCAGGGTCCGGGCTGCAGGGATGTGGGCCGAAGAGATGGGAGATGGCGGGGAGGGCAGCCTGGCGGGAGGGGTGGACGACCGGGACCCCCCAGCCGCGAGACGGCCCAGCCCCGGCAGGGGTCGGGCCCTCAGGGCGCGTGCGGGGACGCACCTGGGTCTCCTCCTCGGAAAGGCCGGCCTCGGCCGCGATGAGGCACAGCGTGGTGGGGTCCGGGCGCTTGTGGACCTTGTTGAAGTTGTACTCCAGGATCTCCACCTGGTCCTCCGTGGGGCCGTTCGCCGTCTCCGCCGACATGGTCCCTGCGCGCTGCAGGGCGGGGAAAAGCGGCGGCGGTGAGCTAGGCGGCGGGCGGGACGCAGCGAAGGGAGGCGGTCGCGGCGCCACCCGGGCAGCCCCAGCCCCAGCCGCCCCCTCCCGCGGTGCCAAGGCCGCGCGAGTCCCCGGCGGCTGCAAGCTGAGGGGGGATTAGGGCTGCCCCCACGTGGGCCTCCCTCCCGGGACCGAGCGATGCTGCGGGCTGACTGCCGAGCCTCGCGTGCGGCGCCTCCCGCGCCCCCCGGGGACTCCTTGCAGCAACTCCCCCTGGATCCCGGCCTGCGACCTGGGTGAGGAAGATAACTCCGCAGGTCCTCCCTCACCTCCCTCCGGCTCTAAGGAAGGAGTGAAGGAGGCACGGGGGTAATTTTGAGAAATCGCCTTAAAAACTTCCTCCCGAAAGGGGGACCTCCCCTGGGGACAGATTTGACAGATCGCGAGGGTGGTGGGTTTGCCCGAGTCCGCGGCTAGCCGGGCTCCCCGGTACGCGGGCTTGTGCCTGTGCAGGGTTGGCGGTTTGGGGCCCTCTCCAGGCAGGGCTGCACACCCCATCCTTCCTCCAAAAACAGTTCCCCGCAAGACAAGTTACTTCTCAAAGTTGGGGAGATGGAGGAGGTGCTTTTAATGTCTTTCCGTTTTACAGAGCTGGAGATAGGTCCGCAGAGAAGTGATTTAAGGTGGGGAATTGAGCCACAGGAGAAATTTCCACCTCGGGGGCCTTCACAGGTCACTCTGCGCTCTGCGACCTCCTCCTTCAATCCTCTGCCCCTCCTCTTTCTAACTATACTTTAGTGAGTCCCCGCTAGTCCACAATTTACGGCAGAGAGCCTGCTTCACTGACTGCTCCCGGGTGGGAGGACTTGCAGGATGGAGCCAAAACCCATTGAGGAGGATCCAGTCAACCGTCTTTTATAATTTCAGACTTCCCTTGCGATTGTACGAAAATGTACTATAAAGTCAGGAAAATGGGCCCATCGCAAGCTTCAAGATCTCTAGTATCTCCTTACTGTAGAGCCAAACATTACTCTAGCAAATTTGAGGCAACATGGCTTCCTGCTGGGTTCTCTGAATTGGTCTCTGAATTGGGACCAAAAACTTAAAATTTTTAAAACTTGCAGATGTAACGCCCCCGTCCACCTCCTCCTCCTAATTTAAGAGGCAGGAAGGTGTAGAAAGTTGGAGTCTTCAAGACATTCTTGGCTGTGGGTTTGACACATCTGTCAGGGCTTGACTGCCGCTGACAGTAAAAGACAAGCGCAAGCGTGGGAATCACGTTGGCTTGTTTTTTTAACAAACAATTGCAAAATCATCCAGCACAATCCTGAGTAGGTTGTGATATGGTTTGTGCCTGGGTTGAGCCACATTTCACTGATGGGCCAGGAGAATGTACCCAATGCTGTCATAACCTTCTCCACTGTATCCTGCATTTTCTACTTCCTAAATAAATGTCTTTACCTCTCCTCTAGGTCACTTTGAAGGGGCTTGGAGGCACAACAGGAAGTCATTCTACTGTGAGAGTCCGGCTCAAGTCACTTGCCAAGCCACCGTGAAATCCCATGTTTTTAGGGGATTCTATGCTTTCCATGCTTTCCCACCCAAAAATCTGTAGCACTGATTCCTGTCGCGGTGCTGAGGCAGGAGAGGGTCAGACTAGGTCAGAAGCACTTCCTCTTCTGTATACACCCATCGCCCCTTCCTTTGACACACAACTTCAAAGCTGGGAAGAACTTTGGAAATTACCTCCTCCAGTCCTCTTCTCTAACAGCCCAGGAAAATGAGCATAGGAAAACTAACTTTCTGAATATTGCCCAGTTAGAGACCTGGGCTCTGCTAGACCTTTCTCAGCAGGGCAGTCTGCCTTTAGTGTGGTAGGAAAAACCAGGAGGGCAGTAGTCATAATGCAGGCAGGAGCTCATTGCCATTTTGAATGGGCATGGACTGCTCTAGTAGGACACCAAGTCTAGCCAAAGTTGCCCACGGAAACCACCCACCACTGCTTGCTTTGCTTGAAAGAACACAAGGGCTGGGAGACAGCTGCCTCCGATTTTACTTCTGGCCTTAGAAAGGTTCCAGTTAATTTCACTTAACATAGCTGTGCAGGCTCTTCCAGGAAAATTTTGGCTTTTTCTTTGTAGAATCCTCAGTCCTTCAGAAATATTAGATTTCTAAACAGACGATTCTGCATATACGTCACCCTCTTTTTTGGTTATTTAATTCCTATTATAAAACACAAGGGCTGCTACTGGTCTTACGTTTAATTTAGCACATTTTATTTTATTAGATTTCTATGGCTTCCTGTTACAGGTGTTTGTGTGAGATTCTGTGGGGAGGTCCGAGTTGACTTTAAAGAACTCCTTGGGTTAGTTGGCTGAGAACCACTGGCCTTGGTTGGCTGCCAAGAAGACGCGTGGGAGGACCATTTGAAAGCGCCTACTTCTCCAAGGTACACCAAACAAACTTGATTTCTAGAAACAAGGGTGAAATATCTCTACAGTCAAATGCATCTGTTATTCGTCTGCAAACCTCTCAGCCCTTTGCTTGACAAATGTTTGCTGTTACTTCGTTTCTTCTCTCACTCTGTCTCTCTTAAAGAAGATATAAATCAAACTGCCTGGGTAACCTTGGCCTTCCAAAGCTCCTCAACGATTTCCAGCAAGACAACAGTCAAGAAGTTTCTCTGAAGATAGTCTAAACAATTTCAGATTAAAAGAACTAAAAATACTTTAAAGCTACTCAAATGTGGCCGGGCACGGTGGCTCAAGCCTGTAATCCCAGCACTTTGGGAGGCTGAGGCGGGTGGATCACGAGGTCAAGAGATCGAGACCATCCTGGTCAACATGGTGAAACCCTGTCTCTACTAAAATACAAAAAATTAGCTGGGCATGGTGGCATGTGCCTGTAATCCCAGCTACTCAGGAGGCTGAGGCAGGAGAATTGCCTGAGCCCAGGAGGCGGAGGTTGCGGTGAGCCGAGATCGTGCCATTGTACTCCAGCCTGGGTAACAAGAGCAAAACTCCGTCTCAAAAAAAAAAAAAAAAAAAGCTACTCAAATGTTAATCTTAGCACAAGTTTTATTGTTGTGGCTCTTCATATCTCATCAAACATTCAAAGAGTAATTTGTCCTGTGATTGTATTTTTCCTTTGTGGTTGGGGGAAGACATTGCATGAGCATTTCCAAGAGGTTAAATGCAAACTGCTGGCTTTTTTCTAAATTCCAATGCCTGGGGTACACAGTTGTGTCAAGCCGATGGCTCTACTTTTGTCCCCTAATCCTATAATCATTTATTTTTTAAATTATCTACCTATATAAACTAGCTCACAAAAAGCACTGTAGCACTGTCAACTAGGGAATCTTTGGTTACCTGTGTAGTAACCAAAAAATTGCCTTGGGCTCACATTTGCCATCTTATCTTGCCTCTTCCAGCCATTCTGACCCCTTTGTAATGGCACTAATATCAAAGCAAGAGAAAAAGGTTATCAGTGGCAGATTCTCCCCATAAATCCCGAGTCCTATGGTAAGTTGGCCAAAAGGGAAACAAGCAGGTGGATTATTCTTTAGCCTGTATTTCTTTTATGTTCACTGTGAACTTCCTGGAAGCAGTGGGCTCTTGAAACATTCTGTATTTTCCTAAGTAAGAAAAATGATGTGTGGCCAGTTCCACAAGAGAACTGGTGGGTCTTGGGAAGGCGTGGGGGTTTTCCCCTTCGTCACTTATTCAATTACTCTGAAGTGGGTAGGAGGGGCATCACTCAGGCTATCAAGGCCCCCCAGAAATTGAAAAATTGAAAAACAGAAGTGGAGTATTGATCTGCCTCTCCAGGCTAGCACAAGAGCTGGAGAGAGAGAGAGAATTGTTCTTTCAAGTATAAACTTGGTGGTTGGTATCCTTAACCTAACAGCAGTGTTCTCAAGCCTGGGTGGGCTTCAGAATTACCTGTGGAAATGTCTAAGCCCACCATAGACCTCTTGAACCAGAACTGCATTTTAGAAACTTTGCACAGGAGAGACACAAAAAGTATTTCAGCTCTTAAAAGATTTGCAACTTAATCATTAAAATCAATCATACATATTCTTATGCCTTATGCCTGCTCTAATGCTGTATATCATCTTAACATTTAAGTAGATGGTAGGTTGAAGTTGTTTTAAAAGAATAAGCTTTTAGAAGTAGATATTGGAGGCTGGATGTGGTGGCTCATGAGTGTAATCCCAGCACTTTGGGAGGCCGAGGCGGGAGGATCACCTGAGGTTGGGAGTTCGAGACCAGCCTGACCAACATGGAGAAACCCTGTCTCTATTAAAAATACAAAATTAGTGGGGCATGGTGATACATGCCTCTAATCCCAGCTACTCGGGAGGCTGAGGCAGGAGAATTCCTTGAGACCCGGAAGCGGAGGTTGTGGTGAGCTGAGATTGTGCCATTGCACTCCAGCCTGGGCAACAAGAGCAAACTCTGTCTCAAAAAAAAAAAAAAAAGAAGTAGATATTGGAGTGACTAATTTAAACCTAATGCCATTAATCTTTTGTATATGTGGTCAGAAATGGGGAAAATACCTTCAAAATTATAAATTAGCAAAAGAAAAAAGTTCAGAAATGAAATAAAACACTTTTAAAAACCTTTCAGAAATATGCATTCTGTGTTGAGATCACTCATGCATTCATGTGTTGAGATCAGAGTTTAAGAAAGCAAATCATCAGAAGGAAAACTCCTTCCACTTCATCACACATATTTCAAGTAAATGACTTAGAAGCCAGAAATCCCAATGGAAAAGATTTGGCAATCTTAAGTATGATTGTTCTCTAACTCCTTAAGTTTCCCAATGAGGGAAATGCTAAAATTTAAATTATTATTTACGCACCAAACATATTTAATAGAACTTAGAACTGAACATTCCTCTGAATACATCCCAAATACATAGCATCACAGCTACCTTTACGGGAACAAGATCCAAATCTAAATAGGAAAATGCATTTTAAAATGCTCTATTGATTTCAATTTTACATATTTTAGAAA
Organism: Sapajus apella; assembly: GCF_009761245.1. Lineage (NCBI taxonomy): Eukaryota > Metazoa > Chordata > Mammalia > Primates > Cebidae > Sapajus > Sapajus apella. Next base: position 42,689,885 of record NW_022436945.1, read on the forward strand.
ACTGGAGAGAAATCCCACAAAATGCTAACAGTGGGTTATATCTACGTGTAACTATGGATAATCTAAAACATTTTCTTCTTTATATTTTTCTGCTTTTTCAAATTTTCGATAATAAGCATTTATTACTTTGGGATTTGAAAAAAAATTTTCCCTATATAAAAATGTCCTCAATCAGATCAGCTGGTCCACCTTGCTTAAAGTTTTATTTGATTATTGATACCAAATAACATTTTTGGAAAAGTATGAGAGTTGTTTTCCAAGACTACTTAGAAGATTAGGGAAGTAAATATTTTCATTTTTCATGCAAACACTTTTAGGTATCAAGTGGATAGATGTAATGTACATGTAAGTTATGAAGCATAAATTAATTAAATAAACACTTGTGAACCTCACTCAATTTAAGAATTAAAGCATTACCAAGACTATGGAAGCTATCTATTCTTCTCCCTGAGTCCCATCCCCTTGCTGACCTGCCCCCAGAAAAAAACACAATTCTGAATTTTGTATTAATAATTCCTTTGCCTTTCATTTCAGTTTAATTTTTAGAGACAGGGTCTTACTGTCTCCCTCAGGTTGGAGTGCAGTGGTGCAATCATAGCTCACTGTAACTCCTGGGCTCAAGTGATCCTCAGGTCTCAGTCTCCCGAATAGCTGGGATTGCAGGTATGCCACTGCCCTTTAAATTATTCCTATCACATATGTATAGATCCCTAAGAGAACCTTTTTTTTTTTTAGTTTTGCTCTTCATTTGTACAAAAATGGTGTCATACCATATATAATTTTTCTATAAATTGCTTTTTTCACTTAACAGTGTTTCCAAAACTCATCCACATTCTGTGTATAGAGAAGTTCATTCATATTCAATGCTGTTTCCATTTCGTGAATATACAATTTATGTAGTAGATGTCGTTTCCTACTGGTGGAGCTCTAGGTTGTTTCTGGGTTTTTTTTTTTTTTTTTTTTCTGTTTGAACATTGCCTCTCTGAACATCCTTGTACATGCCTTCTGAAGCCCATGAGGATTTCTCTAGGATATACAGTAGAGGTAGAACTGCTGGTTTATAGGGTGTGTGCTGTCTAGCTTTACAATATAATATCAACTTGTTTTGTAAAGTTGTTGAACAAAACTACCCCCTGACCGTCAGTGTATACTATTTCCTTTGCTCCAAATCCTCATCAACACATGTAGGTCAAAGTTAGTTTTTGCCAAAGTTGTTTTGTATTCTTTTTATCCATGAATAGTATCTACGCCTTCTTGAAGCTATTTATGTTTTCAGCCTGCATGACATCTTGGGGCTAAAAGTTTCCACATGTTTGCTGTTTACTGTGTAGAAGTATTTCCCGTTGCAGCCCAAAAGGGGAGTGGAGGTATTTTGTGAGAGTTATGGATGCTGTTTCCAGGCTAGCCCAGTTATTTCCATTGGTCACCAAGAACAATACAAATAAAATGTATGGAAAACTAATTACTAAGACCTTTTGTCTGTGTCATGCTAAAAATGTTACCATTTCCCCTTCTACAGAACTCCTGGGAGTCAGGATTTGATTTTGCACTTTAAAATATGTTAGCCGTATTATTGATCCCTCCCACAAAAGTAAATATCAAAGTCTCCAAATGAACCACAGAGATAGATTGAAAATGACCAATTAAAGAAGAGGAAATAAGGGAGAGATGGACAGAAAGTATAAAAGAAAAATGAAAAAAGTGTAACAGAAAACTCTTAGGCTGTGGGTTTAAAAAAGGATATACATGTAAATTCAAATAATGTGCTTAAATGTTTAGACAGCTGACAGCCAGTTCAAAAGTAGTTTGATATTAGTTATTATCATTTCTCTCACAATCCTCGCTTAGAAATCAGAATGGAATTAGTTCTGTTTTCAGGTTTCTTTAAAAAACATTAATTTGTCTACAGCATCAGAGAAAGACTCAGAATTCTACCTTTTATTCTAGCTGTAGCAGCAAAGGCTCTTGATTTCATAAGCATCAAGATTGATTTATTCATCCAAATATATTATTTTCTTTTTTTTTTTTTTTTTCAGATGGAGTCTCACTCTGTTTTCCAGCTGGAGTACAGTGGTGTGATCTTGGCTTACTGCAACCTCTGCCTCCCTAGTAAAAGCGATTCTCCTACCTCAGCCTCCTGAGAAGCTGGGATCACAGGTGCACACCACCACTACTGCTAATTTTTGTATTTTTAGTAGAGACGGGGTTTTGCCATGTTGGCCAGGCTGGTCTCGAACTCCTGACCTCAAGTGATCTGCCTGCCTCCACTTCCCAAAGTGCTGGGAGTACAGGCATGAGCCACTGTGCCAGCCCCGCAAATACATTCTTCTTGTGCCTACTGATATCAGAGGTTCTAAGCTATCACCAAATCACCTATTTGAATCTTAAAGCTCTAACTTAATCATCATGTGTCCCTTTAGTGAAGAGTTGGGACTGGAGGCAGCCAGTGTTTTCTTTCTCACTGGGGGATAGGCTATTGTCAACCTTCTCCTGCTTCATGACCTTGGCTACTGGGGCGGCATTCTTTCAGACTTCTATGCATCTCTTTAAAAGCCCTAACATCTACTTGCCATAAGGCAATAAAGATAATGAAAGCTTTCAAGTTTTGTCCTGATTCCATTTTTCACAAGAGTCCATTGACATGCAGACAATTTGTGCAGGTTGTTCCTTTGTTCTGTAAAGTCTGAGCTCTTAACTTTTGACCTCATGTAGCAGTTACAGGTACATACCGAACCACTTGCTAATTCAGGACAAGCAAGCATGCTGTTCTCCTAGAACATGCTGCACTTGACTTGATGAGGCAGGAAGACAGAGATGACAACTATACTTGAATTCATGCCATTCCCACTGGTCACCAGTGACCACACCCTCCTAAGTACCTCTTATTCCTGCAAGTTTTGTCAGGTCAAGGTGTCATCAGGTTTGGTTTTTGATGTTTCAGCCCTGCTACGGGATGGTATATGTCTCAGTAGTTAACCCATCTCTTAAAAATACAAAGTGCTGTCTTTTTAGATTTTTCAGTTCTGCATATATGGTGTGTGCTTTTATAGGTGCTCTATGTGATTGCTAAACCAGCTTTGTATTTCCCAGGTCCTCCTTTCTAGGTTGGCTTTCTTCTTGCCTTAGGAACCACACTCTGTTTTAGAAACATGGCAGAATTAAGAACAAAATGAAATTGGAATTAATATAGAAAGAAGGTCAAATAATGAGAAGTATTCAGTACTAATTACCTGAAATGTCACTTTCTCCAGCCTCCATTTCATTTATGTAAAGAAGGAATATAACAATGTCTGCCTCTGCCTAGTTCACAGCTTTCTAGTAAAGTTCTTATGATGTTATTATAGGGAACATGTCTCTCAACTGTAAAGTGCTTGCTCAGAAGATATTATTAATTTTTGAAATGGAGTCTCACTCTGTTGCCCAGACTGGAGTGCAATGATGTGATCTCAGCTCACTGCAATTTACACCTCCTGGGTTCAAGTGATTCTCCTGCCTCAGCCTCTCTAGAAGCTGGGATTACAGGCATGTGCTACCACTCCCGGCTAATTTTTTTTGTTTTTCTTAGTAAAGATGGGGTTTTGCCATGTTGGCCAGGCTGGTCTCAAATTCCTGACCTCAAGTGATCCCACCACCTCAACCTCCCAAAGTGCTAGGATTACAGGCATGAGCCACCATGCTCGGCCTGATATTACTGTTCTTTAAATAGCTATGAGTTAGGATTTTAGTAAAGTATTCCCTGGGTGGCAAACCGGTAGAGGAAGAGCTTATAAATTTCATTCCTTCTGGGTTACAATCTGTTGTCTTTCTGGAATGTTGAAGCACAATGGTTGAAATTAGACCCCTTTAAAAAAGTCAAATGTCGTATATGTTGCTTGATCATAAAATGTATCCCTGCATGGATTTGCTCAAGAATGGCACGGCAGGGAGGGATGTGATGTCTTATGCATATTTTCTCATTATGTACTTGTACACTGTGCATTGGTTTGTATGTAGTTGTTAGCATTTTCACTAAAATAATAATTTCTCTGCTCTGTCCTCACTACCACTCCCCAGTTTATCCTCTCTCATCTGTTAGTGAGGAGACATTAATAGGACAGAAGATGAGTAGTGAGGAAATTGATAACAAGCAGGAACAAATATTTTATAAACTGGTGAGTCAATTTTTTGAGATTGTCATGGCCTAAGAGAGTAATGGAAATTCTTTGTGTGTTTTGTTGGAGACAGGGTCTTGCTTTGTTACCCAGTCTGGAGTGCAATGGCCCAGTCATGGCTCACTGCAGTCTCAACCGCAGAGCTCAAAAGATCTTCCCACCTCAGCCTCCTGAGTAGGTGGGACTGCATGTGAGCCCCACCACCCCCAGCTGATTTTCTTTATTTTTAGTAGAGATGGGATCTTGCTATGTTGCCCAGGCTGGTCTCAAACTCCTGAGCTCAGCACGGTCCTCATGCCTTGGCTTCCCCAAGTGCTGGGATTATAGGCATGAACCACTGCACCTGGCTGAAATTGTTTTGAAATAATTTGTTCATGGGCCTGTCTTCCCCATTAAATTATATGCTCTCCTATGGGGGCTGTGTCATTTCTTACACATTTAAATCTCCCCAGTATTCATTAGGAGAGTCTGGTACTTAACAGGTGCTCCTTGGATGCCCGTTGAACAGAACCTAACCAATGGCATTTGACATGACTTGATTTAGGATAACTTGGTACAAGACTGCTCTGTGTTCAACAAGGACTAGCCAAAATGTAAAATTGGAGAAAATAACTCTCTAGCCTTTTGATACCATCCTCAGTGCCCCCAAACAACTCAGAGTTGATTCCTATTGCTGAATCACCTACAGAAACCCATCCTCTGTTATTATAAAAACAGCAACAACATATTTATTGAATAATTACTATGTGCCAGGTCCTGTCTAAGTGCCTTAGATGCATTCATTCATTTTATCATCAGAGGAGCAGCAACGCTATGTGTTCTTATAATTTTCATTTTACACATGTAGACACTTATATAGATGGAAACCTATATACCTTTCCCAAGGAGATGGATACAGTTTTCTCCAAATCACAAATCTAGTATGTGATAGAGCAGAGACCAAACCCAGAAAATCTAACTTCTGCATCCATGTTCCTAATCTTTCCTCTTTGCACCAAATAGCTCCGCAGACAGCAGATCCTTGATGGGAAGTTGTGGTAAAAGGGGCAATGGAGCCAGCTGGCTCAAACAATAGAATAGAAGGAAGGCAGTGCCTTGTGTCTGCCCTGGCTCCCCATGGGGTGGGACCAGTCTGAGTGTTTCCCTCCCTGTGGCATGTTTCTCAGTGTTGGTGACCACACATGGTTCTGCCCTAACTCAATGAATTAGCCAGTGATTTCAGTTAAAACCACTGGCACCACCAGCCAGGCTGGCTTTCCTTCTCATTTGCTCTTCTTTAATTGGTGCAGACATCATTGAAAGATGGCATTATGTGAATAATACAGAATACAAACAAGAAAAGTTACACCACCTCATAGAATAGAAAGGCTGGCTTCAACCAGACCAGCTGGAGCTTACTGATGATTGCTACCACTTAATCCCTAGAGGTACAGAGTTTTGTTGAATTAAGGATCCTCCTGAAATGTTGAAACAAATCTCTCAGTGGTCCAGGCTTTCTGTAGCCACTTACTGGAAACAGGAAGATATTATGAAAAGCTATTGGAGGAAAGGGTGTCTGTGAATGACTTCCCGCAGCGAATGAATCATTAGTCAACCCTGGACATAAAACTCTGCATATGCACTGAGTTCTTTTCACTGATAGCCCAACTCGTGTTGTAATCTTGTATATGGAAACCTGGGGAAATGGTCAAAGATGCTCATAAAACCTCAGGTTTCTTCTTTGAATGTACTATGAAATAAGTGGAGTATTTAGTCTATATTCGTAGAAATAATGAGCAAACGAAAGAAGGCAATTCCATTTCCATAATCTCCTGATAGGAGTCCTCCATTTTGTAAACAGGTTGCTTTCCTAAAGGTCTAGTCTAGCTCTACAATGAATGTTATGAATTCAGAGAAAGTTTTCTCAAGAAAGAATATTATAAGTTGTAGACAGGATCCCAGGCTAACCCACTAAAGATTATTTATATACTAAAATGCTTTATATCTGTAATGGAAAAAAGTAGAAAATGATCCTATTGAAATATCCTGATGAAATTTAATAAGTTATTTAAAATAAAATACTTAAGAAAATGTAGTTTGAATTAAAATCTTGCTTAGGGAAATGAGGTTTTGGTGCAGATATTGAAGAGGGTTTCAAGGAACTGTTGAGGACTGTACAGATTTATAGTGCGACTTCGATGTAGCCAGGTACAGGTGTGTACAGGTCCACCTGTAGGCAGGTGGAATGTGTCCATTAAACCAGCACAACAGGCATACATCAGAAGTGTCCCAGGCAAACCTGGACATCTGGTCCCCTTATTATACATAAAATGTTAAATGTCTCACTTAGGTACAGAATAGTAAAAATGCTCCTGTTGATCCTAGGTACTGCTACTGCTGTTATAGATTAGCAAAATGCAGATCTGTTAGGGTCTTGGAGGACAGAACAACATATACTTAACCACAGTAATGAACAGGAGGCTGTTTTGTACTCTTAAAAACACATACTGTTGCAGCTCTATGGTTAAAGGGAAGAGGAAACATTTTAGCTTCAAATTTCTTGATCTTTCATTTTTATTGCACTTTGAATACGTAGGGTAGGAATCTGTCTGGTAGACTGAGTTGTGCTTGGGCCTCTGCCTGCTTTGGTTATTGTCGCTATGGTTGTGCTGATGCTTAGAAAGTGCGAATATCCATTACATCTCCAACAGAGTCAGTCCCGTGATCAAATATAAACAGAGAAACAAAAACACTTTGTTCTAGAGATTTCTGTGGGGCACAGCCACGCGCTCAGGGCTTTTCAAACCAGATAATAGAGAAGGGGGCAGATTAGTCAAACAAGTTGAATTATCAAATCTCTTTGACAATGTCTATTGTCCTAATACATCAATAAATGAGGCAAATAGATTTCTGATATGGGGGAAAAGTCTCAATATTTTCTAAAGATAACCTTTAAACCAGAAGAGAAATGTGTACTACTAAGCTTGGAAGCAAATAACAAAAGGATCAACTTTCTAAATAGTTTGTAGAGAGGAAAAATGGCCCAAATAAGTTTAAATAACAGCGAATAAATATTCCTTTTGTGTTTTGAAGTATGTTATTAATTTTTGGTTGCCCATTTAACTTCTGATGTTTTGTTCGGGAGAATATTAACTAGCTCAATACACTGAAGGATAAGGAGATGTATTTGTTGCATGGAAGAGGAAGGGTGCTCAGAAACTTAAATGCTGATGGTAGAAATCAGTCTTGTATTTTTAAAAAATCTAATTAGGCCAGGCGTGGTGGCTCACACCTGTAATCCCAGCACTTTGGGAGGCTGAGGCAGGCAGATCACCTGAGATCAGGAGGTCAAGACCAGCCTGACCAACATGGTGAAATTCTGTCATTATTAAAAATATAAAACTTATCCAGGTATGGTGGTAGGCTCCTGTAATCCCTGCTACTCAGGAGGCTGAGGCAAGAGAACTGCTTGACCCTGGGAGGCAGAGGTTGAGCCGAGATCGCGCCATTGCACTCCAGCCTGGGTGCAAAAAATAATAAATAAATAAATAAATAAAAATCAAATACTGATAAGCTACACACGCAATGGAGAATCAAGTAGATAAAACTGTCATATTGCTCTGTAGACATCCGATCACTTAGAACATTAAAATGTGATTTCTAAAAATGTTCTCATTCCCAGTGCCTCACTCTGAAAAGAACTGTTCATTTGTAATTCTGCAGATGTGACATCATGATTGGTTTTTTTGAAAATATATGCTGGGTCTACAGTATTTTTGCCTGAGCTCAAATTCCATAGTCAGATACATTAGAGACCTGCATGGTGTTGCTCATACCCCATCAGTAGATTTTTAAGCTGCCCAATCCTATGCCTTTCCTTAGGCCATTGTGCCCTGTCTAATGCAAATAGGCAGAACTTCCTCAGGTTAGGTGTGTATTTTGAAAAGTCCAGAAAATAGTCTTTGGGAGAATGGAATTGTCTCTTTGCACAAATATATATTAATAGATTATTATTTTAATGGTCCAACTACCATTCTTATTTTATGACTATAATTAGGTCACGGATAAAATGATCCACAGCTGGTACCTTGCAGAGCTCCAAATTATGCCAAAGTCCAGTCACCCATGCTGCTTGTGGCCATGCTACTCAGTGGTATGGACCTGATTTTTTTCCCCAGTTGAGTAGTTTTGATGAGCAGGTGTTCAGCTAATAGGACAAATAGCAGCTTTAGCCGGCTCATTAACGCCATGAAATAATTGAAAAGGACAGAGATATGCTAGAATGTCCAGCTCAGGGAATAGCTTTGAATCTACAATAGATTGCTTCTCTGAGCATCAGCCATGATACTGCAGAAAGAGACTCAGTGAAGCTTCAGAAGACCCGGAGTCTCTTGCCAGCTCTATTACATAGTCTCCAAGTAACTTTGGACAACTTTCTTAATTGCTTTAGACCTCCATTTCTTCATTTACTATTGAAGGTATTATCCTGCCCCACCTATCACACAGTGCTGTAGGATTCAATGAGATGGATTATGTTTATGAATGGCCCTATAAATTATCAACACTAACTAAATACAAGGTACCATTATTAAGGTTCTAATATAGCATTCCCAGTGACTCAGGATATAATTGGGCAACTGAATGACATCAGGTTTTACAATCATTAAAATGGCAAAACATTTTAGAAACTTTACTCAACCTCATGACTAATAAGATTTCTTAGAACATTTCATTTGCTTTCTCTGGGTAATCAATGACCAATATCGAGAAGTAAAATACTTCTAGTTCGATAAAGTCAAGTTTAAGAAAATGACATTTGGCTGGGCGCAGTGGCTCATGCCTGTAATCCTAGCACTTTTGGAGGCCGAGGCGAGAGTATCACTTGAGGCCAGGAGTTTGAAACCAGCCTGGGTAACATGGAGAAACCCCGTCTTTACTAAAAATACAAAAATTAGCCAGAGGTGGTGGCACACGCCTGTAATCCCAGCTACTCTAGAGGCTGAGGCATGAGAATAGCTAGAACCCAAGAGGTGGAGGTTACAGTGAGCTGAGATGGTGCCACTCCACTCCAGCTTGGGTGATGGAGCAAAACTTTGTCTAAAAAAAAAAGAGAGAATGAAAGAAAAGAAAATGACATTGAATGCAACTCCACACTGCTAAATTTGACAGGCTAAAAAATTATTATTATTATTATTATTATTTGAGATGGAGTCTCTCTCTGCCACCCAGGCTGGAGTGCAGTGGCATTGATATTGGCTCACTGAACCTCTGCCTGCCGGGCTCAAGCAGTTCTCCTGCCTCAGCCCCCCGAGTAGCCGGGACTACAGGCATGCACCACCATGCCTGGCTAACTTTTGTATTTTTAGTAGAGACAAATTTTCACCATGTTGGCCAGGCTGGTCTTGAACTCCTGAGCTCAGGTGATCCACCCACCTCAGCCTCCCAAAGTGCTGAAATTACAGGTGCGAGCCACTTCACCTGGCCTGATTGGCTAAAAAAAATTTAAATAAAGAAAGAAAGAAAAGAAAATTATATTGAGAAGGGAGATTACTGAAGATAGTGCTCTTTTAGTTCCAGAAAACTATTTGTCACTCAATCTCTTATTAAAGTACAAGGGAACCTGTAGAAACTTCTAAATGTTTGAAATCCTAAACCAGAACTGGTTACGTTATGTCTCCTTTTATCATGGACAGTTCAATATTCCATATTGTGTAAAGAAAACATAAGCCTTCTAGCCCACTCCTTTCCCTTCCTCTATTTCCCACCAACCAGATCTAAAGGGTGGTAGAACATATACATGAGAATATTCATTACGGCATCATTTCAGAGAATTGGAGGCAAGAGAGATGTCCATTACTGGAGGAGTTAATAAGTGAAAGATACATACAATTAACAGACTATTGATCATCATGCATTAGAAATATCATCAAGAACATAGACAGACCTTAAAATTATAGTGCTCAGTGAAAAGAAAGAGAGAAAGGAGGGAGAGTGGGAGAGCAGGAGAAATGGAATGAGTTATAAAACCTAAGAGGGGGCGTGTATGCCATTAATTTAGGACTATGTGAACTCATCATAGGCCTAAAGACAAACAAACAAAAAGGCTTAAAAAATTAAAAGATTGATGGACTGCCCCATCTTTCAGGTATACTTAATTCTTTCCACCATATTTTTTGTATAATGAAAGAATACTTCATGGCTTATTTAATGTCCTTTATAGTGCAGCCCCCGCAACCCTTGGGCTTAAAACCTTTTCCTCAAAAGGTCATTGATCTCCATGACCTCCTTCCATGATTTTCAATACCATCATTCAATGGCTCTGTAGCTTTCTCTTGTCCAAGATAAATCACATCAGGTCTTTCTGCTGTTCCTTATAGATCTGATTTTTTTTTTTTTTTTTTTTTGGCAGAGTCTCACTCTGTCACCAAGGCTGGAGTGCAGTGCTGTGATCTTAGCTCCCTGTAGCCTTCACTTTCTGGTTCAAGCAATTCCCCTGCCTCAGCCTCCTGAGTAGCTGGATTACAGGCACGCACCAACATGTTCAGCTAAGTTTTGGATTTTTGGTAGAGACTCCTATCTCTCTTCACCATCTTGGCCAGGCTAGTCTTGAACTCCTGACCTCAGGTGATCCGCCTGCCTCGTCCTCCCAAAGTGCTGGGATTACAGGCATGAGCCTAATTTTACTATTTTACTATTGTTTAGTCAACTATTGTTTAACTGTTGAGTTACTTTCAAGGACTCTCCTCTCTTTTCAACTGTGGACCCCTGAACCAGGTACAATGTGTTAATGAAAATAGGGGTAGCTCCTGCTTTCTTCATTCCTGCTTCATAAATCCCAGTTCCAGTCATCTCCAAAGATGGTAATCTACTTCCCAGGAAGAGGGTAGGGCATATATAATAAAGTAATAGATACTTCCAACGTTAGTTATTGAATTCAATATTAGCGACTGAATTAAAGTTTTTTGTAAAACAGATTTCGCTCTTGGGTGCCAGCAAACTGAAAATTTGGAAAGGGTTGATGGGGATGTCAATGCTAAGGAGGGTTGTTTATGTACATTTCCTTGGGGAGAAGCCACACAGGAAGAAAATAAAAACACATCAGCAACAATGATTAGACTACCTAAGCAGATCTCTCATGACCTTAAGAATCCAGGAAATTTTCCTCATGATCCTAGATGGAATGACTAGATCGAACAGCCAGAATGGCTGCCGCTAGCTTCCTGCCCAGTATACACTGGTTGTAAGAAATCACAACCAATCGATGTCTGCATCAAGTTTTTGTTTCATTTTGTTCTAAACATACAAGGACAGAATAGATCATTTGTAAAAAGTCTGGCAGAGTTTTCATGTTAGGTCACATTTTATCAAAACTACCAGAAGCAAATTACAAGAAATTATGTGGAGATGGGTAAAATCAACTTCTCTACTTTTTATTTATTTATTTTAGAGATGGAGTCTTGCTCTGTTGTCTGGACTGGAGGGCAGTGGCATGATCATAACTCACTGCAGCCTCAAACTTCTGGGCTCAAGCAATCTTCCCACCTCAGTCTCCCAAACAGCTAAAACTACAAGTGTGCGCTGCCACGTCTGGCTAATTAAAAAAAAAAAAAAAATGCAACAATGAGGCTCAAGCAGTCCTCCCACCTCTGCCACCCAAACTGCTGAGATTATAGGCACAAACCACCATGCCCAGCTAACTTTTTTACATTTAGAAGAGCTTCTATTGCTACCTAAATATGGCCATGAGCTAATAAGAGCCTGAAGCAAATATCAGAGTAATCTGATCTTGTGATAAACAATTCCTTGAACTACCGACATTTATACCGAACTTCTTTTTGGTTTAGCCAACATAAACATACGAGTTCTCAGCCTGGGCGGGAGGGATACAATGCTTCCCGCAGGAACCCTGAGTCACAGGGAGAGTAAATGACTTGGTACAGAGGTCAGAACGAGGCCTGGGGCTGCCTGGGTTCAAGAGCCAGCTCAGACACCAACTTATCCTGAGATTCCCAGCAAGTCACTTTATGATCTTGAATCGTCATGGATTGCACTCACAGATGACCATATAGTTTATTGCTCAGGTCAGGTATTTTTTAGAGTAAAAGGGGGTGCTATTAATAATTCCACTGGGACAATGAATCTTTCAGGCTCACAGCTGCTTAAAAATTCCATTACAGCTGAGAAAATAGGACCCAGATTCCTTCAGAGGACAGACTTGTCCTCTGCTTCCCTGGGAGGAGATAGCTCAGCCTGGAGTTCTGGGGAAGATTGTTCAGCATATTGCAAAAGGTAGTGGTAGGCACTTTCCCAGCACCTAAAAAGGAGAGCCTAACCTGCACCTGCTTGGCTGCACTGTGTGTTCAAACTCAACAACACCGGAAAGCCAAAAACACATCAGGGCCCTGGCCCGGGAAGACAGCAGACACATGCACCTCCTGCGCCAGGAGACATGAGCCTTCTGTTTGCAGCATCGGGCTTGTTGCCCCTCTGTCGAACCTGTTCCCCACTGCCAGGTGATGCCCCAAGGAGTGTGCAGGATGGTTGTGGTCCAGGACAACACAGGGGCTGCTTCGGGATCCTCAGGTGTTGGTTTTTAAAAGGGCAGGTTACTGCTTTATAAACCACTCCAAGCCACAGGTCACCCTCTGCCAACAATGTCCTCTTTCCTTAGCCCTGTCCACTGTCCCTATTCATTTGACGTTTTAAAAGTTGAAGGAAACCGGCTGAGTGCGGTGGCTCGTACCTCCAATGCCAGCATTTTGGGAGGCCAAGGTGGACAGATCGTTTGAGCTCAGGAGTTTGAGACCAGCCTGGGCAACATGGTGAAACCCTGTCTCTACCAAAACAACAAAAAATTAGCCAGGGGTGGTGGTGCATGTCTATGGTCCCTGCTACTCTAGAGGCTGAGGTGGAAGGATGGCTTGGGCCTGGGAGGCAGAGGCTGAAGTGAGCCAAGATTGTGCCACTGCACTCCAGCCTGGGTGACAGTGAAACTCCATCTCAACAACAACAAAAATTCTAAGGAAGCCATCAACAGCATCCAGAAATTAAGCTGTTAGGTCATAATACAGCCTTAAAATGTCCAAGTGACCTCTTGACCTAAGTCATTGTATAATGAGAGAATTTGGAAATGAAGATGAAGGGGAAATGTTGAAAGAAAAGTCATCCAAGGAAGGAAGAAATTCTATCAGTCATACAAACTTGTTTTATCAGTCATGAAAATTTGTCATTCATTTTTCTTTGTTCTTAAATTTTGGAGAAACTCCCAATAACAGGAAAAAGCATTTGCCTTCCAAACAGGGACATTAAACTGGTGTTGACTGCTACCCTGATGCCAATGGCCTAATCCTTTCCCCAGAGCTAGAGTGCCAGGGCTCCCAGGGGCTCAGGATGGAGCTCGCCTTCTCCCTCTCCTCCCCACTGCTGCTCCCAAAATGTGTCCTCTGGCTACAGGCTGCTTTGGGCTCCAACTGCCTGCAGACTCTGCCTCCCCAGAAGAGATGCTAATTACACACCCGGCCACGCCCCTCTTCAGAGGCAGGACTGGCCACAGGCAGCTGCCACTTGCTTTCAAGAGCTGCAGCAATTTGGTTTTCAAATGGGACAAAAGTACTGGAATGGGTCCACAGCCACATTAACTTGGTGAGGGGACCTGCCCCAGCTGCAAAACTGGGTCCCCAGAGAATGAGGCTCCTGGCCGCTAAGACTAGCCATGCTGCTCTGCTGGTGCCAGCCTTCCGCTCCCAAGAAAGAAGCAGGTAATATTTTAAAATCCCTATCAGCAGAATTTCTTGACATTCTGTCTCCATTATAGTAACCTTAAGGTGGCTCTCCATTTTTCAGAAAGACTCAGGAAATACAGCTACTTCTGATGAGTTCGACTGCATTGATAAAGAATGGACTAATTCAGAAGAAGAAATCTAACAGTGCCCACAATCTGTAGATGGTTGTCTACTGGATATGGTTTGAAAAATTATACTGAAAACCCACAATCTTGGTATTTTCTTCCCCAGCAAGTTGCTTGGAATTCTGACCAATAGGAGGATACATTTTGCATAAAACTTTGATTCTCCTGATTGCCCCATTTTAAAATTCAAATAGTACCTATATTTACATAACATTTCAAAGAACTCCTAGATATGTGATCTTGCTGGAACCTACTTAATATACCAAGGAGGGACATAATTCATTAAACAATTATTGTCTGTTAACATCATACATTTAATTAGTTTTCCAGTGATGGATAAAACAAGCCCTGAGAGAATGAGACCTGGAAAGTGCCACATTTGGATTGAAGGGGAGATGAGGACCCATTGGAAACACAGCCAGCGTGGAGCCAGTGAGGCTCTGTGGTCGCACAGACACCTCTGAACCAACACCTGCACCCATACAGGTGCTGAGAGAGAGCTCAAGAGCCGTAGACAGGAAGGACAGAAGTCACAAAGACGAACTTCACCCACTCATGCTTTTGCCTGGGCCTGACCTGGAAGTCCTAATTAAAGGACCCTGTACTGCCAGATAGACTCATCCGGATGCTGGGAACGCACGCATGCTATTTCTTGAAAGAGCAACTTGGCTGTCCCCCAGAGCAGAGTGCCTGGTGTGTACGCTGAGATTCCTTTCAATAATTCTAATCCTCTGCTTATGCCAGATATTAATAAGGAACAAAAGGAAGCTTTAGTTTTGAAATATCTCTTCTCACTCAACACAATCCTTTAATAATGCACCTTGGAGGCCCTGAGTAATTCTTCTAGCTTGCTGCCCCGGAGCATGTCTGGGTTCCATGGATTCGCTTGGAAGGTGCTGGATACCCTATCCTAGCAGGAGCTGGGAGTGTGGCTTTGAGGACCCAGAAGAAGCCTCTTCCTCTACTACCTCTGAGCTTCTGTTGCTGTGTTCCCTGAGCGTCCCAGCCTCATCCTCCCCCCAGCCTTGGTGGCCAGGTGCCATGGGGCCATCCCCATCCTCTCTTTGGGCCTTACTGTCCTTATCTGTCAAGTGAATGATTTTGATTTCACTGGTTTTCATCCCTAGCTGCACATTAGACTCACCTGGGGAACTTTAAAAACCAATGCCAGGGCTGCACACCCAGGGGATTCTGATTTAATTGATCAGAGGTGGGGCCCAGTCACTTTTTTTTTTTTTTTTTTTTGAGACAGAGTCTTGCTCTGTCACCCAGACTGCAGTGCAGTGGCGTGATCTTGGCTCACCGCAACCTCTGTCTCCCAGGTACAAGCGATTTTCCTGCCTCAGCCTTCCAAGTAGCTGGGATTACAGGCAGCTGCCACAATGCCCAGGCTAGTTTTTGTATTCATAATAAAGATGGGGCTTTCCCCATGTTGGTCAAGCTGGTCTTGAACTCCTGACCTCAGGTAATCCACCCACCTCGGCCTCTCAAAGTGCTGGAGTTACAGGCCTGAGCCACTGTGCCCCACTCAAGTTGCTGATTTTTTTTAATTTTAAAGTTCTCCAGGCCCCACAAACACTAGGTTAGATAATCGTCTCCCAGTTCTATAAAAGTCTATGATCCTTACTGTCTGGTCTCTGTGCTTTATTGAATTAATTTTTCCCATAAATACTCATCTTTTATGTTTGGCATGTTACATAGGCTGAGTTTTAGAAACACTTTTACTTATTTAAAAATTATGTTGTTGGTGAGGCACAGTGGCTCACATTTGTAATCTCAGCCCTTTGGGAGGCCAAGGCAGGTAGATTGCTTAAGCTCAGGAGTTTGAGACCAGCCTGGGCAACATGGCAAAACCCCATCTCTACAAAAAATTATCTGGGTGTGGTGGCACACATCTATGGTCCCTCCTGAGTGGGAGGCTGAGGTGGGAGGATTGCTTGAGTCTGGGAGGCAGAGGCTGCAGTGACAGAGTTCATGGTACTTACTGCACTCTAGCCTGGGTGATAGAGTGAGATCCTGTCTCAAAAAAGTAAAAATTTTGGGAGGCCGAGGTGGGCAGATCACGAAGTCAAGAGATCGAGATCATCTGGCCAACATGGTGAAACCCCATCTCTACTAAAAATACAAAAATTAGCTGGGTGTGATGGCGCGTGCCTGTGGTCCCAGCTACTCGGGAAGCTGAGGCAGGAGAATTGCTTGAACCCGGGAGGTGGAGTTTGCAGTGAGCCGAGATCACACCAATCCACCCCAGCCTGGCACCTGGTGACAAAACAAGACTCTGTGTGTATATATATATATATATATATATATATATATATATATATATATATATAAATAGAGAGAGAGACAGAAAAGTAAAAATTATATTGTTAAAGTATTGTTTGCTGGGGGTAATCAGTTATAATACTGAATGTTTAAAGTATACAATTTGATTAATCTTCCCATATAAGAAATGGTCACAGTCACAATGAACATATCCATCACACCAAAAGTTTCCTGTGCCCTTTGGAAATCCCCCCAACCATTTTTTCTCCTGCCCCTACCTTCCCAAGTAACCATGGATCGTCTTTCTTTTGCTATAGATTAGTTTGCATTTTCTATCATTTTATACATATGTAATCACTTAACACATCCTATTTTGTGCCAGGATATAACTTCTAATTATCTCCCTGGACTTTAGATTTCAAGCTCTTTGAGAATAGGATCCACTTTTTCTTTTGTCTTCCTCTTGGCCCTCAACTTATCTTTGCTCAGATACAGCCCATTATTTGCTTGATTGAAATAAGAGCTTCACGAACTTAAAACTGTTTCGTGGCCAAGAAGTGCCTGCCGTATTAAAGGTTTTTAACTCCCCACCACTTCCGGAGAGACTCCTCAGTCGGCAGCTTCAGCCCAGTTTAAAAAATAAGCACATGAGTTTAATTTAGGGTGCGTGGACTTCCAGGAGTCCAGAAAGTGAGAGTCACGATGTGGGTTAGGGTGTGGGGTGGAGGGAAAGGCTCAGGATGCAGGGAATGAATACCTGGAAAAGGCCCTTGGGCTTCACCAGATTCTTGACACAAAGGGATAGACTATGGAATTAATGCCCTGCTCTATTCCTTATAATTTCCTATCTGCTTTTTGTGACTCTGATGTCTAATTATAAATCCTTTACTATCTGATCCTCCCTTCTCCTCCCTTCCCTCCTCTCCAGCACCTTTATTTTGTTCTCTGCCTGCCCTGGTTATACTTAACCCTACTTAACTAAACACACTACCGGGCCCTGTCCCGTGGCAGTGCCACTGCATGGGAACTGTTTGCATTCCTCTTTTCTTTAAGAGTTTGTCCTCTAAACTATGCAATAGATTGTACCTTTTTATTCAATGACCTTACTCCACTTTACTTAACAGTTTACCCTGAATATTTAGATGCCACTCAGATACCACAAATATTTCCTCTAAACCCCAGAGCCTGGGATCTCTTTTTATCTAAAAAAAAAAAAAAAAACAATGTTTCTGTTGTTATAAATAAGTATTGTGAATGCCAGAAGTAACTATAAACAGCACTGCAAATTCAGAATCAAGCCACTTCTCCATCCAGAGACACCTCCCTCACTTCCCTATGTCACACACAAAACATATTTTAAAATGATATTAAGTCTGGGTTTTGGATAAAAGCCTGCGATGTAGAGTAACAATAATCTGCTTCTTAATGAGAAAATCATAGGCATCCGACACAGTCACACAAGTGCTGGTTTCAAAGTTGTCTTTCCAAAATAGGAGAGAGAAAGAAAAACATCTCACCTGCTGGCCAAAAGACCAGCACGGACACCCCTTCCTCTAAATTCCCCTCGACCCCATGCAGATTTGTTTATAAGAGGCTGATGTCTTACACCCAGCAGCATTTTCTGGCTTCTCCTTGGGGGTAAGCTTTTCATTCCTATTCTCCCTTTTACCTCTACCATTTTCCAACAGAAGAGCAAATACGGTTAATGAGAGTATTTTGGTCTAGCTCCTACACAAACTCATTCTTCTGCATAAAAGGCAGACCTTTGAAAGGTACTTACGTGGAGGAGGCAAAGACAAGTGCTGGGTTTGGAAGCTGTGCTTGCTGATGCCAGCCTGCTTAAATAGCTGGGGCTGGCTGACGCAGGCTGCGAGAGCACGTTTGTTTACGCCTGTGAGTGCACGCTCGAGCAAGGACCTGAAAAACCTGCAGCATGGGCAGGAGGAAGACGACTCAAAGTATGCCAAGGTTACGTCTCTCCTGGTTATTCAGGTTTGATGTTCAGGTTGGGACCTCTGAGAGTTTCATGGAACTTTCTGGTCACTACCTTCTCATCCTTGACCTCTCTCCTAGCCAAGCAAGCTTCTTCACCAAGATCGGATAAGAGAGATGTGGCTGAGAGAAGACGGGCAAGAGAAAAGGGACCCTGAGTCTTTTCACCCGCCTCCTTACTTTGAACGGGTTTCCAGTTAGATGTTGCATTTCAAAGCGTAGATCTGGTGCGGTTGATTTCACAGCTCTGTGGGCTGGATGCCAAGTTAAGAGTTTGGACAATTGCCCAATTAATGAAAAGTTGTTTTCTTTTGGGCACAGAATGCACAAATAAAGAACAGTTAAAAGGGAGAGATTTGGGCTAGGATGATACAATTTTAGGTCTCCTTCAAAAATGATTCTCATTTCTTTCCCGGCATCTATGCTTTTCTCTTGCCATCCCTTCCCCTTCGTTAATGAAATTCCTGTCTGAGAGGTGAAAGATTCCCCATGGGCTTGCAAATACAAAGCCAGTGTGTGAGCAAGTCTGTGGGAAGATGCATACAGAGTGTGACGGAGAGTTCAGGGGCTCGGGTGACCGTCCGTGGAAAAGTTTCTAAAGGCGAGGGTATGTGTGTGGGTGTGAGGACCCAGCTGTTTGATGTTTATCTATTTTATTAGCTAGATACAGGAGTTACTACTCAATTGCAGTGCACTAAACACATTATTAGGTGGGTATGATTTTGAGGGAACGAGGGAAGGGAGACAAGGTCTGGTGAGATCATCTCTGGGAGTATCTGTGTGCATTTGCTGGTTCGTAGCACAACCCAGTAAGCGCCATCCCGATAACCACACCCAATGTTTTTCACTTCACCGGAGAAAGAAAAAGCCCACTTGAATCTCTTGGGAACAGTAGCCATATGTGAAAGAAGAGCAGCGCTCATTTAGAGTATCTCTTTCCCTGTTAGAAAAGGGGCTGATGGTTATAAAACATGTGTGGGAAAGAGTAGAGACAGAGACCCAGGTTAACCCAACCTTGGTTACCAGAGGAATTCTTTTGTTTGCTGCCTAATTCATTGCCTAACTTCTGACTGTCTATGGCCAGATCTGGGTTCTTGCTGCCACAAGTTCTTGAATGCAGGGTCTATGTCTTGCTTATCATTTGATACCCACTGCATTATTATTATTATTATTATTGCACAAATTACTATTATGACAGCACAAATTATTATGACGATGACAATGGCGATGACCCATAATCTAGTTAGACTGACTGTGTGTCAGGCTCCATGTAAGGCACTTTACAGAATTTATTTGTTTATTTAATATGTAATCCTCACAGTAACCCTAGGAGGTTTTTTGTTTGTTTTTTGTCTTTCACCCAGGCTGGAGTGCAGTGACACCATCTTGGCTCACTGCAGCCTTGACCTCCTAGCCACTCCCACCTCAGTCTCCTGAGTACCTGGGACCACAGGCACATACCACCAAACATGGCTAATTTGGGTATTTTTTGTAAGACAGTGTTTCACCATGTTGCCCAGGCTGGTCTCAAACTCCTGGGCTCAAGAGAACCTCCTGCCTCGACTTCCCAAAGTGCTGGAATTACAGCTGTGAGCCACCATGCCCGGCTGAGTTAGTTTTTTATTACTGTCATTTTACAGATGAGGAAACTGATACTCAGAAAGACTAAATAACTTTCCCAAGGTCACAGTGAATGGTGGGGGTGGAATTTGAATCCAGTTCTGTCTGATTCCAGAGTCACGGTTTCACTCAGGACTGACTTGAACCATTACTTAGAAAGTAGCCCAGGAGTGTTTTCACCTGTCCTTAATTGTTTGTTTGTTTGTGATCTGTCTTTCCATGTGATTTCGGTGACGACAATTTCCTTTCTGCATTGTCTACTCCTGTGATCTATCACAGTGACTGGCACTTGGTAGGTGCTCAATAAATATGTACCATTTGCTCAGTTTCTAAATTCCTTCAGAGGCAGTACAGCCCAACAGATAGAGGTCCTGGCATCAACAGTCTCTCATCCTGGTTCAGATAAGACATTTCTTTTTCTCTTCCATAATGTGTCAGCTTCAAGTTATTTCTCTTTATCCAGTGTATCATAGAGATGAAACTAAAAGTGGTTGACACCATGAAGCAGTTTTTACCTCACTTAACTCTGCAGGTATGTGGTGTCAGTTGTTCAGGGGTGCAATGATGAAACCAAGACTTCTAGCTTTTTCTATCTTTCATTTTGTAGCTCTCAGGGTGACAGCATTGTCCTTCTTCATGGTGGTAAGGTGGCTGCAGTAGCTCCGTTCATCATATCTTTAAACAAAATATCCAAAGACAGGTGAAAAGTGGTACAGGCTTTCTCCTATCTTTGTTAGAGAGGAAGTCACTAGGAGTCTTTCACTTATGTCTCCTTGCTGAGCACGGGGTTATGTTAGCCAACACATTAGCGAAATCCATCATTTGCAAAGAGGAAAGGGATCAGGCTGATCGTGGTTCCTCTCCTGGGCCTAAGGGAAGAATCCACCTTCTCCAGAAAAATTACTCTGATATCTCAACAAAATCAGGATTCATTTATCAGTGAAGAAGCAGAAAAGTGCTACCCATGGTTTTGCCAATCTAAGACAGCCTTGAAAGTACAATAGTCTAAACTGCGTTCATGTTTGGCACCAGTCTAGCTGTGGCAATTGGGTTTTACTATGTCAGTTCTCTCTTTATGTGCTTTTTTTTTTTTCCCGATGAGATAAAGTTGCTTTGGCTCTCAGCAAAATTAAGACTATTTCAACAGCCTGCAAATAAGGGAGGTAACTGGCCACTGCTTTTTTTCCTGCAGGTTTAGATCCTAGGTCTTTACATCACCACTGTCTCCAGGAACTCGCACACAGTCTGTCAGCCTCTCGTCTTCTGTACCAGATGGGATTGGATGATGCTGTTGATTTCTTAGAGCAGTTGGGTCCAATACCACAACTAATTATAAAAACATGGCAAAAGAAAAACAATTTATAGGGGTTTCAGACTCATTTTCCTGCTCCTCCTGTTGTCTAGTCTATTGCAGTGGAATTCCAGAATCCCACGTTTGCCTCTGCCGGAGAGCTCCAGCTGCCACCTGGGTTATGTAAACTAGAGACGTATGGCCGAGATGGTAATTCTCACACAGTTCTTTCCCTCCTGGTGATTCACAAACTTCAAATTACCACCCACACTAAGTGTTATTTTCTTTCTATTTGCTGTTCTAAACCTTTTCCTTGCCACAGGTTTTAGGAACTCTTTTCTTTATTGTCTCAAATCAAGAGAATTAGGAGGAAGAATAGGGTAGTGAGATGTTCCTCCACAAGAGGGGAACAATGCCTGGGAGAAGAAAGGTGCTCAGTAAGAGTTTACTGTGACTGGATGAATGGTGGAAAGGAAAGAGTATGGGCTTCTCCATGCTACAGACTTGCATGAAGTCCCACCACTTCTGCTTACCACCAATTTGATCAAGGGTAACTTATATAACTTCTGTTTTCTCCTCTGTAATATGGGACCAATAAGAATTATCTCACAGGGTTGTTGTAAGTACTAAAGATAAGATTTGTGAAGCACTTAGAATAATACCCAGAACATAGTAGTGGCTCAATAAATGAATAAATGGTAGCTACTGATAAAAGTTACAAGAAGAAGCTGGATTTTCCTACCCTTGGTCATCTGTGTGGAACCTAGGCAAAATAGTTAAACCCAAAACCTCCAGGTGCCACAGCGAACAGGACATTGGTAGAGCCACATATAACGCAGGGATGTCTGGATAGTGAGGACAGCTATTCTCTTCCTACCAAAGTCTAGAGATTATTGAAGTGCAGGAATTTGATTTATGAATAGGGAGCATTGGACCTGAGAAATGATGCAAAGAGAGAGAAGCCATTCCTTGGGGAACGCAAAGCTACCAAAGACATGTCAGTAAATTCACAATGAAGACTCTAAGCCTCCCAAGGGCCCAAATCTGACCTGTACAGAAACAAATGAGGAAGAGGGTAAGCAGAGGACAGAGGCGAGCTTGCTGAGAGCTCTGCTCCCAAGGTGTGAACTTGCAAGCAGAGAGGCTGAGAATTCTGCAGATGCTGTGGCAGTTTGAACTCCCTGAGAGCCCTTCCTGGCCCAAACTGGCTGGAACCTAGAACGACAGGGGAAGCAGAAGACGATCAGCCAAGGGGATCACAGAGAACTTAGACAAAGAAGAGGATGCCAACCGACTGAGGATAGAGATGTTTCCCTTGGTTCCTCCTGGCAGAGGATTTCTCAGGCTCCCTGGTGAGGAGGGAGTGGAAGCTATGACATAGTCACACTCTGTATTCTTTGTGGTTTGTTGTAGGCATAGTAATGATTAAGTCATCCTTTCGGGGAACTGTATATACCAGATCCTTTTTTTTTTTTGAGACGGAGTCTTGCACTGTCACCCAGGCTGTAGTGCAGTGGGGTGATCGGGGCTCCCTGCAACCTCCACCACCACACCCAGCTAAAGTGTGTGTGTGTGTATATATATATAGTATTTTTAGTAGGGATGAGGTTCCGCTATTTTGGTCATGCTGGTCTTGAACCCCTGGCCTCAAGTGATCCGCCCGTCTTGGCCTCCCAAAGTGCTGGGATTACAGGCACGAGCCTGTAATCTGGCCTCCTGTGTATATTAGATTCTAATTGTGGATTCTAATTCATCTGTGGTCCTATGGAGTGTTAGGTGAGTTGATGACCAGGAGTTATACTTTCTATCCCATCAACAGCACCTGTACCTGGATAGGGTTGTCGCCTCTGGTGTGGCCCATGTTGCGTTTGTTCTTCTGCTGAACAAACACAGTTTCTCCTCATTCCATTTAGATTCATCCAGGGTTTAATGAATGAGGAAGTCACAAGTATTGTTCTCCTTCTTGATCCCCTTCTTGTGATTGGCTAGAGAAGGGGATGGCCCTTGGCAATGGTTGGGGTGGGGGGCATCACTCATCTGTGAAAGGAGTTGGGGAGGAGACCTCTTTCTTTGCTTATGAATGAATGTTTCACTTCACGGCTGTCAGCCGGGCTGCCTGAGAAGCAGTGTGGCGACATTCTCAGGAGGGGTGGGGGTGGTGTCTCACCTAAGGGGTGGCCTCTTCCATGACTGATGGAAAGATGTTGCAGATTGAGGCCACCTGGCCTGATTGTAATTCCCTAATACACAGGGTGAGGACAGAATCCTCACACCCATCACTGAAATTTCAGGGATGGGCCCTGTGCTTGTAGAAACTAGGGGGTGGGGAGCTGGGGACAAGAAAAACAAAATCACTTAGTTAAAAAGCTTGCTTGACTGGGCACTAAACCCAGGCACTCTGGTTCCACAGTCCATGGTCGAACGACTGCACTGCATGGCCTTTGCAGCCACTTCCAACAGTGTCACGGGAGCCCCAGGTAGGATGGAAGAGCAGGTACCACCTCCTCTGCACAAGGTGCCCCCAACCCCAAGTTCTGTCTATTTAAGACACTGACTTCTGTGAATGATTTTACTTGGATACAGAGAGGAGACGGAAAGGAGGACTGAGCTAGCAAAAATATAATTTGAAGACAAAACAAAAAATTGCCTGCCTGACATGACACAGTGGAGAAAGAGAGGGCTGAAAATTATTTAGGCTAACATCATGGAGCAGCTGAAGGAAGAGAAAGAGTTTTGATTTGAATCTACAGATTCTTTTCTTCCTCCTTCCTCTAACCCAGAGCATCAAGGCGGACTCACAAGGACTCATGGGTGACCTCGAAAATCTTACTTCTCCTCTCCATGCCTCAGTTCCTCAACTCTATAAGGAAAAAGTCAAGCCAGGTGATGAACCAGAGGTGATGTCTGTGAGCTCCATTTAGTCTTAATCTCTTGTCCTCCCAGGGGAGAGAGTCAGGGGCAGGTGAATGGGGAGGAGGGCCTTGGAGCACCACATAAGTAGGACAGCTGTTCCCATTCAGGGCTGAGAAAGCCTAATGCACGGTACAGCTTTCCCAGCTGTTTGTTTCAACATTGAGACACTACTTCCACCCCCATGCCTCCCTCCCAGTTCTCTCCCCAACCTCCTGGCCCTCCCCAGACCTCCTAGGGTCCGGGAACTAGAGGACGACACCTGGCATGGTGCATGTGCAGGGAAGCGGGCAACCAGGACTCTGCTCCAGCCACAACCCTCTCAACAGTGCATTTGCTCAGTGGCTGCTTCTCCACTGCAGACCAGGGAGACAACCTGAAAGAGAAAACTGGGGTGGGCTAGGAGGGAAGGAGGGAGGGAGGGAGGGAGGGAGAAAGGAAAGGAGGGAGGAAGGGAGAAAGGAAGGAGGGGAGGAAGAGAGGAAAGAAAGAAGGAAGGAAGAAAGGAAGGAGAGAGGGAGGGAAGGAACTATAGATCATCACTGAAAAATGTCTAAAGGTTTTGATTTCTGCTTTTGGCAAAAATATGCTGTGGTCAGCTTTTGTTAACTAATTCAGTGAAATTCTTCTCTGTGTATTTCAGGAAAATCCTGCCTCCTTCGTGGCCATCTCTGAAGTTTCTGCAGCCGGGTAGGCCTGCCAGTGCTGTGGGTGATAATTTAGAGTCCCTTATAGAATGTCTTCTGATGTGGCACGTTATGTAATGGTGCACACTTTTGCACCTGGCTTTCACCTCTCTAGAGAGTCAGCTCCCAAACTAGTCTTTCTAGTGGGCTCTGAATAACCTGCAAGAGGGCCTGGTGTCCTGGATTGATCCTGTGAGGCTGACACCCCTGACTTTGTTCTCTGACAGGGGAAAATGGACTCTTCATGGTGCAGCCATTCAATGTCCCATATATGCCAGACCCAAATCTCAGCCTGAAGACAACTTAGGGTGGTGTCTGAGTTCAGAGGAAAAGGCTTTGGGGATGTTATACTGGACCGAGCGTAGAAAGTTAGCACCAAGACAAGAGTATGCCAGATTGCAGGGTCATTTATTATGCCGGCGACCACAGAGGACTCACGTCTCTCCAACCTGTGGCCTCGAAAGGAGGGTGCCAAGACTTTTTATACCGGAAAACCACCCTGGGAGTGGGCGTGAGGAGCGGGAATGGGGATGGAAAGGCTTCAGACATTCCGAGGGCTAGTGGATTCTGTAAATCACCCCCTGGGCAGAGATGAGGGTGGGGGTCTCCAGACATTCCAAGGGCTACAGGACATGTTGTCACTTCGATTGTTACCTAAGTGGCTTGCAGAAGTTAGTTTACACATTGTCTGGATACTGGTGGAAGTCACAGATCTTAGTTACTTATTACAAGTCACAGAAGCCAGGATGGAATTAGCCTGGGCTGCTTATTTTAGTTATTACCGGTAAGCAAAGGCTAGCAATTCTGGCAGTTACTGATAAGAAAAGGTAAGCAGCTTTACATAGTTTGCAGAACAAACTAGCCGTTCTATCTACAGAAGCCAAGGCCAGCAGTTATTGTGAGGAGAATGGGGCAGCCGTTGCAACTTATTTTAAAAACAGTTTTGTATTTTATAAAATGGCGTTGCTCAGGTTCTGGCTCTAGGCCATCACAGGGACAAGCTGGACCGGGTTCAAACCTAGGTCGATCAACTTTTCTTAGTTTACCCGTAACTGTCCTGATTTTAGCACTGCAAGTCCTAAATCCGAGAAAGCCTTTAAGTCCTGGGCAAACCTGGGTGCTTGGTCACCCTGTTCCAGCTCTTTCAGGCCTTAGCCAGTGCTTTCCCCGCTTCGAGCCTTAGTTTCCTCGTATGTGAAATGAGGGGAATGATAACATCATATGGTATTTGAGAACTAGGGTCAATGTGCATTCAAAGATTGTTCGCCAAGAAAATTCGAAGTTTAGGCGACAAAATCGTCATTCTGTTTCTGTTCTGACAAGGAGTAGATGTCTCCTCCCCAGTGTGTTTTGACTGTAGGTGTGAGGACAGCAGTTGAGGATTCTAGAACCCTCCTCAGACAGCCTTGCAGGCCCTGGCAAATGCAGAGGATGAATTAAGGGCTCTCTCAGCTCTATGATTATGTGGGTAAGTGTAAATGGCAGAGGCAGCTGCCTGCTCGCAGAAGTCACTTTAGCAGCTACCACTTGCAAATCACAAGTAAGAGATTATGAAATCTTTTCTTTTCATTTTCTTTATTGCCCCTTGGCTATTGTCTGCAGAGATTCTTAACTAATAGCCATGTTGCAAATGACTGTTTTCCAGAAACCACTGTTTTGTGGCTGAAAAAGGAAAAGAAGTCAGTGTTTTCTAAGGACTCCATTGCAAGGCAGTTGAAGGGTAAGAGTGGATTTCACAGGCATCTTAATTCCTGGCAGGAAAGGCTGAGGGCTGTCTTGGTGACCAGAAGTGGCAGGCAAGAACTCCCTTAACAAAAGAGAGGCAGGGGGATTATTTATTCAAATGCCCCGATAGAAGAAGGCCTAATCAAAGACACCATAGAAAACAAGCCGCAGGCAGATAGGGAATATTTGGAACATGAGAGTGTCAAAAGGATCCGGGCTTGTTCTGAAGGGAAGGAAGTGACTGGGGGAAATGGCCTTTCATAATTGAGCAGAGCTATGTCAGCGCTATGCGCCAAGGGTTGGGGATTATTCAAAGTGCAAACACCTTTATTATCCTGGTCCTCCCACCCCCATCACAAATGAAGTAAGAATCGTTAGAATCAGTGCCAGGTTCTGATTGACAATAGAGGTCTTCAGAAGTTGGCAAATTCAACATGCAAGACTGGCACACGTGATAATGATCTTGTTCTTGGCAAAGGCAGTTGATGACACAATTTTGCATAAGAACACCTTTGACAATAGGGAGTAAAAAAGGACCCTTCAATCTGCAATTGACTGATTTACATAAACATTAGTGTGATTAGTGGTTTCAACTCTTAAGGTACTTGTTGTCATTCACATTCTGATTAATGACAGGGCAGAATGCCAAGGGGAGCAACACTGACAGTGTTCGGTGCCATACAAAATTGCCCACGAGGCTGTGGGGACGTCTGCAAAGCAGTTGTTTTTAAGTTAACAAAGTCATCTTTTTTTCCTGAGCTTTTCACCCTTTCCTAGAGAAAATTAAATTCTAGAACAGTTAATTTAAAAGTCAAGAAATTTGATTATCAGAATAATGCATTAAGGTGTGTTCATTATCTATCGCTGCCCAGTAAATTACCCAAAACATAGTGATTTAGCAACAGTCATTTTTAACCTCTCCCAGTTTCTGTGGGTCAAGCATTTAGAGAGGGCTCAGTGGGGAGATTCTGGTTTGGAGTCCCTCAAGTGGTTGTCAGAAGAGAGGCTGGAGCCAGGACAGCAGAGGGGCTGAAGAAGCTGCAGTCTTGCTAGGCATCTCTCTCTTCACAGATGCTCTCTCCATAAGAGCTAGTTGAGCCTCTTCACAATATGGCAGCCTCAGAGTAGTGAAATGCTCCAGTGCAAGTATTTCAGCTCCCAACACAGCAGTTGCATCCACTTTTGTGACCTAGCCTCAGAAGATACTGGTTACCAGTGAATTACAATCCCACTGAGATTCAAGAGAAGCAAATTTGAAGTTACTTCTTAATAGAGAATGATGATGTTCTAGAAGGGCAATGTGGGGTAAGAGCTATCACTGTGGCCATCTCTTGAAATTACAATATGACATCAGGTGTAAATAACTGATGATCATAACCTTTTAAGGAAATATATATATTTTAAGAAAATAATATATTAACCCAAGCAAATCTTTAAACTAGTAGAATAGGTATTGAAGAACCGTGTCAACTGCCTTTAGTCCCTTCTCGTTACCTCTGATTCTTTAGACTAGAAGAATGAGATATAATGTAAGTCTCCTAGGGCTGCCATAACAAAGTGCCACAGACTGAGTGACTTAAGCAACAGAAATGTATTGTCTCACAGCTCTGGAGGCTTGAAGCCTGAGATCAAGGTGTTTTCAGGGCTGATTCTTCCTGAGGGCTGTGAGAGAAGCCGTGTCTCTCCCATGTCTTCTGTGGTTTACTTGTAATCTTTGGCATCCCCTGTTCTGTTAAATCATCTCCCTGATCTCTGCCTTCATCTTCACAGGGTGTACTCCCTGAACGTGTACATGTGTCCAAATTTCTCCTTTTTATAAAAATACCAGTCATACCCGATTAGGCGCCCAGCCTAGTTCAGTGTAATCTCATCGCAACTAATTACATCTGCAATGGCCCTATTTATAAATAAGGTCACATTCTAAGGTATGAGCGTTTTAAGACTTCAACATAATGATTTTTAAGGTGACCCACAACATGCCTCTTATTTTCTGAAGGAAGAAGTTTCTTTTGATAATGGCTTCTGGGAGCATGAATTGGAATAGGTAAAATTTTCCAATGTTATATCTGTCTTTTCCTTTTCATGACATTTGTCATTCTCTTCAACCTCCTAAATACCTTCTTTACATTTTAAGTAAAGGTTTTCGTTAAGGCGATCCGTGTCATTAGAGTAGTTTAGGATTAAATGTTCCTTTAATTAAAATGTAATTATCAAATGCTGGTGTGGAGCCTCAGCCCTCCCCAAACTTTCCACAGTCCTAGTGCCCCTAGCTATATAACTTCAGGTTGCTTAGGAGTTTTTGTTATTGTTTTGTGACTATCCCGTCGTGACCTGGGATTCACCTGTACAGCAACCTAGTTTAGTAAAGAGGCTTAAAGAGCAATGTATTGACTTTGGGGATTTGAGATTGTTCTCTCTCAATTTATTTCCTGTGAATGTTTATAGAAAAAAAAAAATGGTACAACCAGCTGCTCGCCGGGGAAGCCACAAATACTTGGCTTTCCTACCCTGGCACTTACCTTGCACTTGTTTTCAAAATACCAACCAATCATTAAATAGCCAGTTCCCACTACATCTTTGTGAGATGTGAGAATTCTTGCCATTTTCAGTAAAGAAAATTGAAGTAGAAAGCACCAAGGTGACCTGCGCGAGGTGCAGAACAAATCAGAAGCAGATCCAGGCGGCTGCCATTTTATGAAGTAAGAGTTTGTCGTGTGTAAACCCAGGGACAGGCTGTCACAGCCTCATCCCTTTCTCCTATTCCAGAAAGCCAAAGGCCCACTTTTCCCCTTTCTCTGCTGCCCTTGGAGGCGCAGCACACAGGCAGGGGTTAGCAGACACCAAGCACACGTGGCCAGCAGATACCCACTGGGAGCAGGCATGTTATTAGTGCTTGCAAAGCTCCCTGGAGATCTCAGAAATCTTAAGGCGGACTTTTGGGACATGAAACCCTGAGTCAGCAGATGGGACTCCAGGGCAATCTCTTTTGTACTACAGGGTGGTGAGATCTGGGAAATTTGGGTCACATGAACAATAATGAAAAAGTTGTAGGAGGTATTCCTTTTGGTCCTAAACTGTAATCCTCTCCATCATAGGATCTAATAGAAACAAGCTCTCTGAGATCCTTTGCTCTAGTCTTAAACCAGTAGGCATTAATAGCAAACTTTAAGGATTTTCCTTAACTCTAGGAAGACACTGCAAGAAAGAATCGTAGGCATGAATGCGGCTGCCTCCCCAGATATGCTGGGAGGCACCAGATCACCTTTCAGTGTTTGCAAAGTTCTCATTTTTTTCACTCTGGTGAAATAAGACTGCATATAATTGGCTGGTCCTATACTTGAGTGAGGGAAATTCATTGGGATGGAAATTATCTTATTTAAGGTGCCCATCCAGACCAGCATTTTACACTTAGGCAGGTCACTGAAGCAAAATTCCTCCTCAAAATCACATTCTCCTCTCCTGATACCAGGCTTCTCTTTCCCTAATTTTTTCTTTACTCGCTTACTTTTTTAAAAAATTTTTATCTTTTATTTTTATTTGTTTAAGATGGAGTCTTACTCTGTCACCCAAGCTGGAGCGCAGTGGTGCAGTCTCAGCTCACTGCAACCTCCGCCTCCCAAGTTCAAGCAATTCTCCTGCCTCAGCCTCCCAGGTAGCTGGAATTACAGGCACTCGCCACCACACCTGGTTAATTTTTATATTTTTAGTAGAGACCGGGTTTTACCATGTTGGCCAGGCTGGTCTCAAACTCCCGACCTCAAGTGATCCGCCTGCTTCGGCCTCTCAAAGTGCTGGGATTACAGGCATGAGCCACCGTGCCCAGCCTACTCATTTACTTTAAAGCTGGGATTGGCCTTTGGCTCAGCAGGGGCATAGCTGGTGAGGTGTGTTTTGCTTTGGTAATAGGATTCTCATGCAGAGTAGGAGACAGAGTGGGCCTGCTTTTGAGAAAGAATATAATAAGTTGAAGTTTTTCTTTTTCACATCAAAATTTCATCTTGGTCCTGCACCCCTAAATCCTAGGCATAAAGATTGAAACATTTATGTTTATTTGCATAGTCAAAACTAAGAAACTCATCCTATTTCTCATTTCATCTTGGCCACTAGGAATCTCAGAGTCAAATTTAGTGCTCAGTTTCACGATGCATTCTTAGTTTGTTTTCAAGAATAAAACCTGAACTTCAAGTTCAGGCTGCAATGACAGAATACCATCAACTGAGTGGCATAAGCAATAAACATTTATGTCTTTCAGTTCTGGAAGCTGGAACGTGTAAGATCAAAGAATTAGAATATTTAGTGTATGGTGAGGGCCATTTCCTTGCTCCTAGAGAGCTGTCTTCTTATTGTGTCTTCATATGGCAGAATGAGGGCTGGAGAGCTCTCTGGATCTCTCTTTTTTTTTGAGACAGAGTCTTGCTCTGTTGACCAGGCTGGAGTGCAGTGGCAAGATCTTGGCTCATTGCAACCTCCACCTCCTAGGTTCAAGCAATTCTCTTCCCCAGCCTCCCGAGTAGCTAGGATTACAGACGCCCACCACCACGCCTGGCTAATTTATTTTTTTATACTTTTTTTTTTAGTACAGACGGGGTTTCACCATCTTGGCCAGGCTGGTCTTGAACTCCTGACCTGTGATCCACCTACCTCGGCCTCCCAAAGTGCTGGGATTACAGGCACGAGTCGCCGCACCCAGCCTGGGTCTCTTTTATAAAAACATTAATCCTATTCATAGCACTTCAACCTTGTGACTGACTCACCTCCCAAATGCCCCATCTCCCACTTCTGTCACTTTGGGGGATTAGAATTGCAACCTATGGATTTTGCAGGACAGTTTAAGTATTTAGTCGATAGCAACAATTTTACATAGACTTTTATTATGACCCATATCTTAATGACTTTATTTCTAAGGGTTGTTTTTTTTTTTTAACTACAAGCTGCCTGAGGTCTTTTTAAAAAAATAAGCATGGTGTTCATAATAAAACATATTTTTAAAATCAATATAATATTCAACTCTGAGAATGTCCTTAAAAATTAGTTTGTTTTGTCCACAGGTTGATCAGAGAACACTGAAAAATGACAACCAGTTCTGGTATTCAGCTGGGGCACACCCATCCTGCCACACTGGATGTTAAGATATTGAACTTTCTGTATGAGTTGTTTGAAGCTGCTGCCCTAAAGGGCATGAACAGACACTTCTCAAAAGAAAACATTCATGTGGTCAACAAACATGAAAAAAAAAGCTCAACATCACTGATCATTAGAGAAATGCAAATCAAAACCAAAATGAGATACCATCTCACAGCAGTCAGAATGGCAATTATTAAAAAGTCAAGAAACAACAGATGTTGGCAAGGATTTGGAGAAAAAGGAACGCTTTTACACTGTTGGTGGGAAGGTAAATTAGTTTAACTATTACGAAAGACAGTGTGGAGCGAGGTGGCCGAGTTGCAGACGCAGAGATGCAGATCTTTGTGAAGACCCTCATGGGTAAGACCATCACCCTTGAGGTCGAGCCCAGTGACACCATTGAGAATGTTAAAGCCAAAATTCAAGACAAGGAGGGTATCTCACCTGATCAGCAGCGTCTGATATTTGCCGGTAAACAGCTGGAGGATGGCCGCACGCTCTCAGACTACAACATCCAGAAAGAGTCCACCCTGCATCTGGTGCTGCGCCTGCAAGGTGGCATTATTGAGCCTTCCCTTCACCAGCTTGCCCAGAAATACAACTGCGACAAGATGATCTGCCGCAAGTGCTATGCTCGCCTGCACCCCCGTGCTGTCAACTGCCGCAGAAGAAGTATGGCCACACCAACAACCTGTGCCCCAAGAAGAAGGTCAAATAAGCCTCTTCCTTCCTGGAAGGGCAGCCTCCTGCCCAGGCCCCATGACCCTGGAGCCTCAATAAAATGTCCCTTTGGTTGACTGGAAAAAAAAAAAAGAAAGACAGTGTGGCAATTTCTCAAAGATCTAGAAGTAGAAATACCATTTGACCCAGCAATCTTATTACTGTGCATATACCTAAAGGAATATAAATCATTCTACTAGATACATGCACGTGTTTGTTCATTGCAGCACTATTTGCAACAGCAAAGGCATGGAATCAACGCAATGCACATCAACAATAGACTAGATAAAGAAAATGTGGTACATATACACCATGGATACTATGTATAACAAAGAATGAGATCATGTCCTTTGCAAGGACATGGTTGGAGCTGGAAGCTGTTATCCTCAGCAAACAAATGTAGGAACAGAAAACCAAACACCACATCACTTATAAGGCAGGAGCTGAACAATGAGAACAGAGAGAGAGGAACAACATACACTGGGTCCTCTGGGGTTGGGGGTGGGAGCTGGGGAGAGAGAGAGCATCAGGAAGAATAACTAACGGATGCTGGGCCCAATAATACATAAGTGTTGGTTTGTTCTGTGCAGCAAACCACCATGGCACATGTTTACCTATGTAACAAACCTGTCCATCCTGCACTTGTACCCCAGAACTTAAAATAAAAGTTTAGGGGGAAAAACGCTGCTGCCCTGAGCCTCCTAAGTACCTTCCACAGCCACTTAACTCACCCCTTGCATGAGACCACTTCCTTGTCCATCCTCCCAGGATCTAGTACCAAAGAGGACCTAAAGGACCAGCTCCAAGCTATGGCCAGCAGCTGCTGTCGCAGACCAGTGCTTTAGCCATTCTGGTTGGTAAGTATATTAATACTCCCCCTTAGAGGGAGCTTTTTGCTATTTTTGCCTCATGTTATTGCAAACAATAGTTTTGCTTATTAATATACGTTGTGGGAGCCGGGCGTGGTGGCTCATGCTTGTAATCCCAGCCCTATGGGAGGCTGAGACGGGTGGATCATCTGAGGCTGGTAGTTCGAGACCAGTCTGACCAACATGGAGAAACTCCATCTCTATGAAAAAATACAAAAATAGCCGGGTGTGGTAGTGCACGCCTGTAATCCCAGCTACTCGGGGTGCTGAGGCAGGAGAATTGCTTGAACCCAGGAGGTGGAGGTTGCGGTGAGCCGAGATCGTGCCATTGCGCTCCAGCCTGGGCAAAAAGAGGGGAACTCTGTCTCAAAATATATATATATATATATATATATACACATACATACATGTTGTGGGTAGTGGCAAAGAATACAGACCCCGAAGCCGCGCTGCTTAGATGCAGCCTGGTTCATCCTCACCTAGACCCTGTGATGTTGGTGAGTTCTGTCTTCTGTATACCTCCTTTCTTTGTGAGTTGAATTAAGAGTGGTGTCCACCTTGCAGGATTGTTGAGGGGAGTAGACAAGTGAATCATGTAAAGCAGTTAGAGCAGTGCCTGTTTCAAGCTCAGCTGTGTTAGCCGTTATGACTGGGCATCTGTTCCGTGTCAGACACAGCACTAAAGGCTTTGTGTTTGTTATGTAACTCCCAAGTGCTCTATCAAGTAGATATTGTCATCCCTGTTTTAAAGACTACATCTCAAGGAAGTTGAGATATGCTCAAGACGACAGTGCCAGCGATGGACAAAACAGATGGAAATTCCTATCTCATGCTTCTTCTCTGCCCTAGGTTCTTCTTTGGTAGAAGTGGCACCTTGCTGCAAAGAAGAAAGAGGAGGTGGCTAGCTGCTCGCAGGTGTCTGGTGACGGCTGAATAAGAGATGCTCGGTGGAGACAGGGAACTTGCGGAGGTGGGGTGGCAGATGGAGCTCCCCTCTGCCCTTCTGCTTCTCTTTAGAACAAAATTCTCCCACCACCAAGGCTGAAAGCCTGGCAGTCATCCTGCCCCTCCCTTTCCTCACTCCCAGATGGAGTTACCAAGTGCCCCGTGATGTCTGCTCACGTGATGTCTCCTACCTTCCTGCCATTCCATCCACGCCTGTGCTAACACTCCAAGTTCTCATTACCTCATGCCTAGATCATTTCAAAGACCTCTCAAAAGCCTTTCAAAAGTCTTCCAACCCCCGTGCCTCAGTCATCCCTCCCGAAACCACCACGTTATTCCTAAAGACACTGCTGCCATCACGTGATTTCACTGTTCAAAACCTTCCAGTGACTGCTCAGTGTTTACCAAATACAGTGAAGCTTTTTAGAAGGACATTCAAGCTCCTTCATTTGATTCCATTTCCCGATTGCTCTCTCAGGACTCCCAGTAAGAATCCTGTGATTTAGCCAGGTTTGTTTACTTGTTATTCCGTAACTGTGCCATTTCTTTCCCATCTCCAAGCCTCACCCACTCCACTCCCCCTGCCTGCCACCGTGTCCTCCAGTCGTCTAAATCCTGTAGCTCCATCATGACCCAACTTGGCCCCATCCCTGCTGATACTTCCCCTTACCACTCTAGGGGAGTGGAATCTCTCCGTATCTGAGTGATACTGCTCACTGGGCACTTCATCCCCACTGCCTTATGTTATACATTTGCTTTTTATTTGAATATGCTCTGCTTTCTCAGTTACAGTATGAATGTCTTAACAGCCAGAGTGGGAAGGAGATGATGGCAGGAAGGCTGCGGGACAGCCTGGTGGGTAGGCTCTTGGGTTTAGAAATCAGGCAAGCAGGGTTTGAATCACAGCTCCACTCTAACTAGGCACTCTTTGCCAAGTTACCTCATCTCTCAGTGTTCTCATTCATACAATGAAGATAGTGATTGCTCCTACCTCGTAGGGCTGTTGTGAGGATTAAATGAGTTAACACATGAAGAACCCTTGCCCAGAGCACGGCACACAGATAAAGCTTAATTACTGTGTTATCGTTGTTTTCACTATCAGACAAGAAGAAAGGGCTTATGATATGCAACACACCACATAAATGACCTTATTTAATTTATGTAACAACCTGGTGAGGTAATAGGATCATGCTCATTTTAGAGATGAGAAAACTGGAGTTTTGAGAAGTTTGGTCACATGGCTAATAATTCAGCCTAAACTCGGCCCTCTCTGGGTCCACAAACCATTGCTTTCCACAGTTCATCCACTAAATTCCTGAGATTGGGGGAAATGGTTTGTACTTCTTTATAATTCCTTCAATAACTCATAGATCACACAAAAAAATTGCGGCTGAATGGCTGGGAGATTTCTTAGAAGATCTCACCAGCAAATCCTGTATGCTGCTGTGGGTCAACATTGCTATCTGCCCACCACAATTTCCTTTCTCTCTTGGTACTCCCAGTATTTAGCTGGGCACCTAACTGCCTAAAACAGGGATCAGCACGGCCTTCCTGTACACAGTCAAATACAGTACATAATTTCGGTTTTGCTGGCCATGTGGTCTCATTAGAAGACTCAGCTTTGGCGTGGTAGTACAAAAGCAGTCATAGGCAATATGTACATGAATGAGTGTGGCTGAGTTCCCCAAACCCTTATTTACGAAAACAGATTTGTCCTATGGACTGTAGTTTGCCAACCTCTCACCTAAAGTGCAGACAGCACATGCTGCCTCAGATAAAGATGCCCATGATGGTTAATTCTATGTGTCATCTTGGGTGCTGCAGTGTACCCAGATATTTGGTTAAACATTATTATGGGTGTTTCTGTGAGAGTACTTTTGGATGACATTAACATTTAAATTGATGGGACTTTAAGTAAAGCAGACTGTCCTTCATTATGTAGGTGAACCTCATCCAATCAGTGGAAAACCTGAATAGACCAAAAAGAAAAGAATAGATCAAAAAGCCTGAATAAAACAGAATATTTTATCTTCCTCCCCTGAGGAAGAGAGAATTCTCCAGCGGTCTGCCTTCAGACTTCATCCTCAGTACTTTCTTGTTCTACAGAGGACTAGAACTTGAACTCAGCTTTCCTGCGTCTCCAGCCTGCCCGTTCACTCCTCAGATTTTGGATTTGCCAGCTTCTTTAATAATGTGAGCCGATTCCTTATAAATCTTTTTCTATATATATACACATCCATTGGTTCTGTTTCTCTGGGGGAACCCTGACTAAAGCAGTGTTATTTCCCAGCTGCCCTTGTGGCAAGATGTATCCATGTGACTATGTTCTGGCAAACAGAATGTAAGTGGTAAACTGTGTGATAGCTTCCAAGAATTTCCTTAAATGATAGGAAGTATATGCTTTTTGGCCTGTCATCCCTCCTTCACCCGTCCTGCTGTTTGGAAGGCAGATGTCATGGGTGAAGGGCTTCCGTGGACTGTGATACAGTCACAAAGCAGAAGCCCAGAGCAGCCCGAGGTCAGATGACCGTGGAGCCCTCTCACTAGCATGAGTTGCTGACACCATCAGAGGCGTTCAAACCAAAGTGACTCCATCTTGAATAGGGGCTGGGTAAAATGAAGATGAAACCTGCTGGCTACATTCCTAGGTTAGGCATTCTTAGTGATAGGATAAGAGGTCAGCAGGGCTGGTGTCACAAGATACAGGTCACGAGGACCCTTCTGATAAAACAGGATGCGGTAAAGAAGCCTGCCGAAACCCACTAAACCCAAGATGGCAACATCTGGTGGTCCTCGCTGCTCATTATATGCTAATTACAATGCATTAGCATGCTAAAAGGCACTCCCACTAGTGCCATGACGGTTTACAAATGCCATGGCAACATCCAGAAGTTATCCTATATAGTCTAAAAAGGGGACGAACCCTCAATTCCGGGAATTGCCTGCCCCTGTCCTGGAAAACTCATGATTAATTCACCTCTTGTTTAGCATATGATCAAGAAATAACCATAAAAGTAGCCAACCAGCAGCCCTCGGGGCAGCTCCGTCTGTGGAGTAGCCATTATTTTGTTTCTTTACTTCTCTAATAAGCTTGCTTTCACTTTACTCTGTGGACTCGCCCTGAATTCGTTATTGTGCAAGATCCAAGAACCGGCTCTTGGGGTCTGGATCAGGACGCCTTTCTGGTAACAACACCAGGACTTTTATATAAGCAAGAAATACAGCCCAGTCTGGTTTAAGCTATATTTAATGTCCCCATTGCAGCTGAACTTAATCCTAACAAGCACCATTCCTATCAGCCTGGTGCTGGAAATAGTAGCACTTCTCTCTGGTGGCCATGAAGAAATTCACTTATAGTATTTTACAAAAATTCTATTCAGAGAGAATAACCCAATTTAAATCTTTCCCACACTGGTCAGCTGTCTTTTTAGAATCAGCAGGAGGACATGAGATTGAAGCCTAAGAAAGAGAGAGAAACAGAAATAGATTC
>NW_022436945.1:42727568-42748673 GCF_009761245.1 Sapajus apella
GCAACCTCCACCTCCCGAGTTTAAGCAATTCTCCTGCCTCAGCCTCCAGAGTAGCTGGGATTACAGCCATATGCCACCAGCTTGGCTAATTTGGTATTTTTAGTAGAGACGGGGTTTCTCCATGTTGATCAGGCTGATCTCGAACTCCCGAGCTCAGGTGATCCACCCGCCTCGGCCTCCCTAAGTGCTGGGATTACAGGCGTGAGCCACCGCACCTGGCCAGAAATAGATTCTTTCGAAATGGGTAGGGATGGGGCAGAGCCAGACCAAACTCAGGGACTCTAGGTTGACACAGCTGGAGGTGCCGAGGCGGGGCTGGGGTGTGGGGAGTCTTGAGGGGTTCACTGCTGGCACTGTTCTTATTAGGGAATGATGTAGCTGGCATCAGAAATGGATGTTTCCAGCTGTGTAGACCTCAAGCCCAGCCTCAGGTCAGATATATGGCTGGAGCTGACTACAGATTTTTTTTTTTTGGTCATGACTCAGCCATCTGCATTAAATCATGACTTTGATCTATCCTTTGTGTATCTTCACCTTAGACGTAAATAAAAGGGAAAAAGAAATGTAGTAAGTAAATGGTCAAATCAGTAGCCCAACGCCTCTCACCCTACCTTCTTCTTGCTTGTTGGAATAGCTTATTCTTTCTATAGAGTTAAGAATTCTAGCTATTCACATTTTGAGCTCCCTTGAGGCTAGGACATAGATATGAGATCTGATTTTGACCAGTTTACCTGCAAAGCCTGCTGAGTGTCTTATGAGAAATCCCTTCTTCACTGGATATAATCTTGTTGATGTGTGATGCCTGGAACTGCTGCAGCCACCTTGTGAGCATGAGGGCGACATGGCAGACACACTGAGGAATGCAAAGTCAAGAGATGGAAAATACCTGGATTCTTGATGACATCCCTGACCTTAAAAGGTTGGACTGCATCCAGGCTTATTGCTGTGTGAAATCCTAAATGTTCTTATTGTTTAACTACTTTTGGTTCATAATTCTGTTTCTAGCAGCCAAAAGCATCCTTACTGATGCAGTGGCCAGAAGCAGTTTAGCATTCTAAGCTGTAACATCCTATCTTTACAGGTCACCTTAGTCCAGACAAATACATCTCACCCTTGTTAGCTGTTACTGCTCCATTTTCTGATTGGAAAGTATGTGCTATCCACTTAATGGACGATAATGCAGCTAGGCCATCTGAGTTTGAAACCTGGCTGGCCAGGCGCAGTGGCTCACGCCTGTAATCCCACCAGCACTTTGGGAGGCCAAGGCGGGCAGATCATCTGGGGTCGGGAGTTCAAGACCAGCCTCACCAACATGGAGAAATCCTATCTCTACTAAAAACACAAAATTAGCCGAGTGTGGTGCCACATGCCTGTAATGCTAGCTACTCGGGAGGCTGAGGCAGGAGAATCACTTGAACCTGGGAGGCAGTGGTTGCAGTAAGCCAAGATTGTCCCAGCCTGGGTCACAAAGGCAAAACTCCCTCTCATAACAAAAAAGAAAAAGAAAAAAAAAGAAATCTGCCTTTACCTGTCTGACCTAGGGCGAATTACTGACCGCGCCTCAGCTTCCTCATCCATTAAAAGGGAAAAACAATCATCCTACTTCTTAGTATTGTACTGAGGATCGAATGGATTGACACACACAAAATACTTAGAACAGTGCCTAACCCACATCATAATAATCAATAAGTACACACCAGCTTTATTATCATCCTCCCTAGGAGTACTCCCTTCTGCAGGGTCCCAAGGCAATTTGCTATCATGCTGTTCACCCACATTTTCCTTTGCCAAGCACTCCTGTGAAGAGCTGAAATGTGAGACAGACATGGCCAATTCAGGCCTCTTGCTAGCCTGCATACCACCAGTTTATCAGAGAAGAAGTCTGGCCAATGGAAAGTCTGGAACTATATCTAGAAACCAAAATTCCCTATACGCCCTAAATCCCACACGTCTGCCTGTCTGCCACCCCATGCGTGCTCTGAGATGCAGGTGACAAGGACTCCTCTGGGCTGGGTTTCCACAGGCCTCTGGGGTGTGCCCTCCAATGAGACCTTAACCCTAAATGTGTCTCTTATACATCCACAGTCCTAGTGAATAGAAAGGGGAAACCTCACAGATCTTACATCACTATTATTTTTGATTTTGTTATTTGCCATTTCTCCCCCTCTTTAGCTTTTTTGCTGGGCCAAGAATCTCTGCAAGTCTCCTCTTGGGACACCCGATTTCCCATCACCCCAGTATTGTACATGCCTTGTCTGGCTGCCACCCCCCGGGGACTGCAGAGGCTGTTCAGCTCCTTATGTTTGCACTGTGTTTGTCAATCCAGGCAGTTTTCAGCAAATGCCTCTGGATAGCTCATCTGCAGAGCCCTTGGCAGCTTCCAAAATATTTTGGCCCAAGTTATTTAATTCTATGAAAATCTTGTATGGTGCATGTTTTTATTCCAAGCCAGGCTCTTCAGAGCTTTTTGCTTTCCTGTAGAGATCAGCGGCAAAAAGACGTGAGACAAAAGTTTTTCACTTTCTTTCCTCTACCGATCTGAGGCTCCAAGGACCTTCTCTACAGTTACCTCAGCAGTGTGTGTTCTGGTGGAAAGAAAGCAAAGACCTTGCAGAATTCAACTGAAGTCTCCCTGAAACTCAAGGACTTGGCTTTGGAAGGAAAAACAACCAACTGGTACTTCTCTGGATAGAAAGATCTGGTTCTGATGTCTAAATGGTGAGCCAATCTAGAATCGAGTGACAAGGAGGAAGGGTCTAGAAATTAGCTGACTTAAAGAAGTACTTCCTGATGTTAAATCTTTCGCCATTTGTATGAGTCCAAAGAAGCACAACACTTGGATCCCTTGAGATTAAGTCTGCTCTGTTGATTGGCTCATCGGCGAGCCTCTCACACATCTGCATTGGTAACATCCTTCTCGGGACACAGCCTGTCCCAGAAGCTCTGGAGGATGCGGGCTGGAAGGAGGAGCTGCAGGCTTCTGCATGTGGGCTGCGATCAGACCGCTCTGCCACCTCAGCGTCTGTCTGCACTGCCAGGCTCATGGAAAAGTTCCTTTCATTTCTCACATTTTATTCAGTGCCAGCTTGGGAGGCCTGCAGAGAGAGGGGTCGGGGCCCAGCTACTGTGCTAACCAGAGCACTACAAGTGACGAATGCTGTTTTTTCTTTTTCTTTCTTCCTTCTAGGAAGATTTAAACAATAATAACAACAACAAAACAAAAGAACTCACTTTTTACTTTCAAGCACACCCTGTTCCTTCACAAGAAAAAAAGCCCACAGTGCAACATTGATCCAGAAAGTCTCTATTCAGCACTCTTTGTTTGGTTTTGGCTCAGCGTTCGGCTAGTGCATTCCCAGGGCACACAGCAGCAGGGGAGGTGGGGTTCACAGCAGAGAACAGTAAAAAATCTACTCTAGATTTCCTGAGGTTCCAGGATGCAATGGAAAACCGCAGT
Organism: Sapajus apella; assembly: GCF_009761245.1. NCBI lineage: Eukaryota > Metazoa > Chordata > Mammalia > Primates > Cebidae > Sapajus > Sapajus apella. The sequence goes on from NW_022436945.1 coordinate 42,731,026, forward strand.
GTTTCTGGGTGAGTGGCATGGAGCACAGCAGTGACTTTATACTCTATTTCACCCCCTTAAACTGGAGCTTGCCCGCATCAGGGCTGGCGAGGCACTCCCACCCATTCCTGCCTATACACATCCCCGCTCTGAAAGGGCTTCCTTGGGGGAAACTGGGCATCTACCTTCACCATCCCTTGAACAGGCTCTTGTAGGTGGCTTTTGCATTCGTGATTCCTACCTAAGGAGACACCTAAGCCACGCTTCTGGCTGCTTGGGGCAAAAACTTTGGAATCATCCTGGACTCCCCTTTTTCACATCCCACTTCCAATACACTAGCTTAGCCAGTCAGCTCCACATTCAAACTGATTCAGGATGTATCAGTCAGGGTTCAATCAGAGAAACCAAACCAGTAGAAGAGTCCTATTAAGAGATCTACTGCAAGGAATTGCCCTACATATGTTACCGGTTGGGAGTGTCCAGGTTCTTGGCATCTTGAACAAAGAATTGGACAAAACGCACAAACAAACCAAAGAAAGAATGAAGCAACAAGAAAGCAGAGATTTATTGAAAACGAAAGTACACTCCACAGGGTAGAAGCGGGCATGAGCACAGGGGCTTAAGGGCCAGTTACAGAATATTTTAGGGTTTAAATGCCCTCTAGAGGTTTCCATTGGTTACCTGGTGTATGCCGTATGTAAATGAAGAGGCTAAAGTGAAGTTACAAAGTTACTTTTGGGTGCACATTCTGTGTAAATGACAAGTACCTGTATAGTTCCTGTCATAGCTGAAGTGTTTCCATTTGATTTAGTTCTAGGAAGTCCTTAGGTTCCCCGCCTCCAGGCCTGATGCTCCTGCCTCACATCATCCTGGGGCTGGTTAGGCGAGTGGGAGATCCACAGGGCAGGCTGTCAGAAAGGGCAGGCTGGAACTTCTGGGCATGAGCTGAGATATATAGTCCACGGGCAGAATTTATTCATCAGGGAATCCTCAGCTCCTCTAGGGCCTTACAGCAGATGGGATCAGGCCCATCCTGAATCTAGGATTACCTCCCTAGCTGAAAGTCAGCTGATTAGGGACTTTAATCATGTCCATATCTTCACAGCAACACCCAGATTAATGTTTGATTGAGTAACTGAGGTCTGTAGCTTAGCCAACTTTACACCTAAAACCTATTGTCACCTTATCTAGCCTTGACTCCTCCAGAATCACCCCCCCACCTTGGTCCAAACCACCATTATTTCTCCCCTGAATTATCATGTTAGCCTGTATGCCAGCTTCCTGCTTCTTGCCCTGTCCTCCCTGGCCTCCCTCCTCCCACCCCCAACTATTTTCAACAGAGCAACTAGAGTGACGCATTCTCAGCTACAGAGTGAGCAGTTGCTCCATTGCTCAAAGCCCCTGTAGTGGACAGAATGACGGTTCCCCAAAGATGTTCATGTTCTAATCCTTGGAACCCGTGAAGATGTTACCTCACATAGAAAGGGGACTTCGTACATGTGCTTAGGGTATGGACTTTGAGACGAGGAGAGTAGCCTGGATTATCCAGGGCAACCAAGTCTAATCACATGAGTCTTCAACACTAGAAGAGGAAGACGGAAGAGCGGGTCAGAGGGATCCGACATGACAAGAGCCTGACCCTCCATGGCTGGCTTTGAAAAGGGAGGAAGGGAGCCACAAGTGAACTGCAAGGGAAAGGGGACTTCAGTTCTAAACCGCATGGCCCTGAAGTCTATGGACAAACTGCAGGAGCAAGGAAACAGATTCCCACCTGGAGCTCCCAGTGAAGAAGCACTGGGAGCTTGACTTCAGCCTGGAGAGACCTGTGTGGGACTTCCGGTCTGTAGAACTGTAAGGTAACACATTTGTGTGGTTTAAACCACTAATTCATGTAATTTGTTATGGCAGCAATAGAAAAGGAATACAGCCCTTCAATGACTTCCTGTCCTATTCAGAGTAAAAACCAAGCTCCTCAGCATCTTCCCCTGCTTGTTTCTGACTTCATTTCCTACCACTCTCCCTAACTCACGCCCTCATCTCTGCTCCACCCCCTACATCGGCTCCTGGGCCTGGACTAGAGTGAAGCTAGTGAGTATTCGCTTCGAGATGCCAAAACCTCAGTAGTCACGATCAGTCATATTTTAATGCAATACCAAAATTCATGTGAAAAAATCCACGATATACAAATCACAAAAATTTGAAAGAAAGACAAGATCCAACCCTGCACTTGCTCGACTCGCCTCCTCTGCCTCCCTCTAATTCCAGGCCTGGTCCTAGCTGCTCTCAAACTTCCAGCCACACTCCAATGACAGCACTTTTCTGATTGGTTTTGCCCCAGATATCTGCAAAGCTTCCTCCCTCACCTGCTTGGGTTTTTTTCTCAAATGTTGCCTTCTTAATGAGTCTTCCTGGCCATTTATTTAAAATCTCAGAGTGCCCTCACATACTAGTCTGTTCTCACGCTGCTATAAAGAACTGCCTGAGACTGGGTAATTTATGAAGGAAAAAGGTTTAATTGATTCACTGTTTTCTGCATGGCTAGGGAGGCTTCAGGAAACTTACAACCATGGTGGAAGGGGAAGTAAACGCATCTTTCTTCACACAGCAGTGGCAGGAGAAGTGCCGAGCAAAAGGGGAAAAGCCCCTTATAAAACCATCATATCTCGTGAGAACTCACTCACTGTCATGAGAACAGCATGGGGGTAACCACTCCAATGACCCAATCACCTCCCACTGGGTCCCTTCCAAGACACGTGAGGATTATGGAAACTACAATTCAAGATGAGATTTGGGTGGGGACATGGCCAAGCCATATCACCCCATCAGCACTCCCTGACCCCTTCTTGCTTTGTATTTCCCCAAAGTACTTAACAAATCTAACATATTTATTTATTTACTACTTTTTGTTCACTGCTGTATTACTAGGACAAAACAGTATGTGGCGTGTAGTAGGTGTTCAATAAGTATTTGTTGTAGGAATGAAGGAAGAGAGGAAGGGGAGAAAGAAAGGAGAAGGAAGAGAGGACGAAGGGAAAGCAGGGAGGGAGGCCTCTGCCAATGGGGCTACAGAGCATATATATGCAAGCAAGGAGTAACTTTCCCACCAGTTTATTGAAGCTGAAAATCCCTGAAGAGCTGCAGTAAATTTCAGTCTGTCTAAGAAAACATTAATTTATAAGCAGGGTTATTTTTTCCTTTCCCTAAGGGGGAAATGCCATCAAGAGCCAGTGTGTTCTATCAGATTAATTAGCAGATTTGGATTAGCTATGGTTTTCTTTTCTAGGAAATTAGCTAAATTCTGTTTCCACTGAAACTGGAAATGTTTGACCTCCTGGCAGTTTCTCCAAAATCCTCTGAAGTAGAGTATCTGCAACTCGGTGTTTAATAAGGCCTGGAGATTTTATTCTGTTCTAGTTCTTTCTCAACAATTAAAAATTCCATTCTGATGATCCCCTTTTTAATTTTCCTTTTTTTGAGATGGAATCTCGCTCTGTCACCCAGGCTGGAGTGAGTGGCGCAATCTTGGCTCCCTGAACCTCCACCTCTTGGGTTCAAGTGATTCTCCTGCCTCAGCCTCCCAAGTAATTGAGATTACAGGCATGTGTCACCACACCCGGCTAATTTTTGTATTTTTAGTAGAGACGTGGTTTTACCATGTTGGCCAGGATGGTTTTGAACTCTTGACCTCAGGTGATCCACCCACCTTGGCCTCCCAAAGGCTAGGATTACAGGTGTGAGTCACCATGCCCCACCACCTCCCTTTAATTTTTTATGAGTGGATATTAACAAAGCCATTGTTAAAAATCTGTGGAAATTTGTATCATAGATAAATAGAGTTTTCTGTGGTAATAACAAGAAGCATTGTAATAGATATATTTTAGTGTTGATCGGGATGGAAACTAGGCCCAAGTGTTACCAACATCCAATGACTAACACCCATGTGATGTAGGGGTTGACTTGAATACACGACTTGGGATGTAAGCAGAGCGAAGTTTCAGGTGCATACTAAATTATGTGGATTGTGAGCCAAGGTGGCCAGTGTGGGCATGTGCAGGGCAATGAAGCAGTGGAGCCAGGTAAGGAGGGAAAAAGAAGAGATGCAGAGGGAGGAGGAGTAGGAGGAGACAGAGAAACTCGGAGAAGAACATGAGAGAATAGCCTCCTGCTCCTAGATAGAGGAGGAAGAAATATGATGAAATGAAACAGCAACTGTAGTAGGGATTAGAAAAACTGGGGCCAGACCTAGAGAATCTTTTGGTTAAATCCATGCTTGGCTTCTTCCTCACTGTGCTGCCTTGTCCAAGACACTTTAACTCTGTGATCTTCAGTTCCCTCAAAAATTTGTAGTACTGTTTGGGGAGGCTGTCAGTGACACTGACAGTGATGCCGTGGCATGATAAGCCCAGGGTGGTGGTGTAGGAAGGAGGAAAGCTGATCCAGCCTGGCCGTCTGAACTGTGTATGAACGAGCTCAACTCTGAGCTCATGGTTGGTGCTTACTTACCCAATTTAAAAAATAAAGAAAAAGATTGCCATTGTGCAGATGATTATAGCCCCTTTGCAGATTCATGTTATGTATGGAATAATCACAAATCACAGTGCACACACATTTTGTGGGTCGCTTTTTCAGATAATATTATATTTTGGCATTTTTAATGTTTGTAATTGCCCTTGTAAAGATTTTAACTGCACTCTGTGTGTGTGTGTGTGTGTGTGTGTGTGTGTGTGTGTGTGTCCTCATAATATAGTGGCTATTGAGTCAGGCTCTGGGTGTGAATTTTAACTCCACCACTTAGTGTCTTGCTATCTGACACTCAGCCTCACCTATGCCTCATATTCCTTACAGAAAATAACAGAACTTGCTTCTGAAGACTATTGAGATAACTAAAGGCAGTAAAGCATGCAAAGAACAGAGCTTGTCTGGTAGCAAGCCCTCAATAAAATATTGGCTCTTATTATTACAAAATTTTACGGTTTGTAATAATTGGAACATGCTCTCATTCCCTAAGCAGCCTGAGGTAGTCTGTGAAAATGGTTTGTTATTCATTTGACTGGGAGAATCCCACAAAATCATGCAAATCGAGAGATTCCAATCTTCGTGTTCATTTTAAGAACACTTGTGAGGCCAGGCTTGGTGGCCCATGCCTGTAATCCCAGCACTTTGGGAGGTCGAGGCAGGCAGATCACCTGAGGTCGGGAGTTGGAGACCAGCCTAACCAACATAGAGAAACTCTGTCTACTAAAAATACAAAATTAGCTGGGCGTGGTGGCGCATGCCTGTAATCCCAGCTATGCAGGAGACTGAAGCAGGAGAATCATTTGAACCCAGGAGGCGGAGGTTGCAGTAAGCTGAGACTATGCCATTGCACTCAAGCCTGGGCAAAAAGAGTGAAACTCTATCTCAAAAAAAAAAAAAAAAGAAGAAGAAAAAAGAACACACGTGAAACTACCCAGGCCATCAAGGGTATGCATATACAAAAAGCCACGAAGTATCTGAAAGATGTCACTTTACAGAAACAGTGCATGCCATTCTGAAGTCACAATGGTGGAGTTGGCAGGGGTGCTCAGGCCAAGCAGTGGGGCTGGACACAAGGTTGGTGGCCCAGAAAGAGTGCTGAATTTTTGCTGCACGTGCTTAAAAATGCAAAGAGTAACGCTGAACGTAAGGGTTTAGATGTAGATTATCTGTTCATTGGGCATACCCAAGTGAACAAAGGACCCAAGATGCACTGCCAGACCTACAGAGCTGATGGTCAGGTTAACTCATACAGAAGCTCTCCCTGCCACACTGAGATGATCCTTACTGAAAAAAAAAACAGATTGTTCCTAAACCAGAAGTGGAGGTTGCCCAGAAGAAAAAGATATCTGAGAAGAAACTGAAGAAAAAAACTTATGTCACAGGAGTAAATTCAGCATTAAAACAAATGTAATTAAAAGGAATAATAATAATAATAATAATTTGAACACTATGGAAATGGGGAAATTCTCCATAATTTCATCCACACCACTCAAGGTACTCACTAGCTGTTTGGTATATATTTCTCCTCTCCCCCGACCTCCCCACTTTTATTTCTAGACATTTACTAGCATATTATTATTCTGTTCTTTTTTAACCACAAACCAAACAACAACAAAAGGATATTATACATACCATCTTTAAGTTGTTATTTTCATGGCAATGTTTATAGATTTAAACCTTTCTTTTCAGTGGCTGCATGAAATTTCATTGTACATATTGAAAATGGCAGCAGCCCATCTGGAGCAGCTGCTGCAAAGGTGCTGGCTGCAGCTGGGGAGGCGCAGCTGGGGCTGTTCGCTCTGCAGAGATGGTGGGAGCTGGCAACAGACAGGAGCCCCACCTGCTTCCAAGTTGGTGGTAGGGGGAGTCCCATACTCCTGGGCACAACTGCAGCTGCCCAGCTGTTGCTGTGGACCAGGACATTTCTGTGCTCTTGGGTGCCTGGAAAGCCCCCCTGCCCCTACAGACTTGGAAGTACCTGCTCCCACTACCTGACCTCTCCTCGTTCCTGGCACCCACTCCAATTTCAGAGCAAAGTTGTGGCCAAGCCTAGGTGCTATCAAGACCCAGCTGGTGTGCATATGCTTGGGGCAGTGCTAACACGCCAGCCCTCTGCCACCTCAGCCCCCTCTGGACTTTGGGCACCGAAGAACATGGGAGGGAGGCCAAGGGGGTGCTGAAGGCAGCTCAGCACAGGTCTGCAGACGCCCCTTGGCATGAACAGCCTGAGCACCATGAACAGCAGCAGGAGGCAGACAGGCTCCTGGGCAGAAAAGGGTGGGTCCGCAATGAAACCGCACTTTCAAGGCAGGGATGGCCAGAAGCCTGGGGGCTGCGCTGCCAGTTCCATGGACCCAAGTGAAAACTTAGGGTGTTTTTTCTGGGTACACCGATGGATCAATCAGCATGTACTTCCTCCCTAAGCCCATAAAAACCCAGGACTCAGCTAGACTCACAGAGACAACTGGACAACTTGCCTGTAAACAGGAGCTACCCACTCTGGGTCTCCTCTTTGCTAAGGGCTGCAGAGACCACAGAGGATCTGCCTATGGGAAAGAGATACCCACTTCAGGTCTCCTGAGAGCTGTTGTCACTCAGTAAAGCACCTCTTCACTTTATTCATTCTCCAGTTTTCCATGTACCTCATTCTTTCTGGATGTGGGGCAAGAACTCAGGACCCACCAAATGGCAGAATTGAACAACCTATAACACAAGCAAGACTGAAACACACCCCCACACTTGCCCACATTGCAGGCAATGAGAAGAGCTGTGGCCCATCGGGGAGCCCAGACCTAGAGGTGCCCTGAGCCAGGGCTGTGACACCTTCCTTGGGGTTTTGTGGTTCCTGATGTCTCCAAGCTTCTGAGCTCCACCATGTTCTTCAGCACCTGCAGTAGAAGCCACTTGCAGTATGCCTGGTCCAGCCACAGCCTGGCATGGAGCCAGTGCCTGTGCTGATGCCTGGAGCTGCCTGCCCTGCCACAGATGACAAGCCTAGCTGTGCACATGGCCAGACCCCGCACTTGCCCACACACCCCTTGGTGCTCTGTACCTGGCTAACCCTTGGCAGGCATGGGATCCAGGCAGGTAGCACAAGCCAAGGGCAGCCTTCTGGGCCGAGTGAGTGGAACAAGCCCAGTGGGCCCAAGCAAAACTTGGGTGAAGGTGCCACCAGCCACAGAGGTTTCCAGCTAACGAACTGACACCCCAAAAATCCAGTGAAAATATATAGTTTATTTAACCATTCCTATATTGAAGGACATTGATTTATTTGTAATTTTTTCACTAGTAGAAACAATATTGTAAATAATATAAATTGCATATTGCTATTAATCTACAAAAGCGTTTCTATAAAAGTGGACATGATGGAGCAAAGGATATAAACATTTAAAATTTTAATAGATGCTATTAGATTTCCCTCTAAAAAAGAAACACAAAATTTCCAAACTTTCATCAGTCCTGGATATTATCCAATTAAGAAACTTTACTTTTGCCAGTGTAACAAACAAAATATATTTTGTTTATTTTAATTTCATTTCTTTAATTACAAGTAAAACTGATCATCTTTTTGCATTTCTTTTCCTAATTATTTATTCCCATGTAACAATTTTTTGTTGGGTTGCTTTGTCATTGATTTTTTTTTTTTTTAGATGGAGTCTTGCTTTGTTGCCCAGTCTGGACTGCAGTGGCATGACCTCTGCTCACTGCAGCCTCTGCCTCCTGGATTAAGTTATTCTCTTGCCTCAGCCTCCTGAGTAGCTGCGACTACAGGCGTGTGCCACCACCCTTGGCTAAATTTTTGTATTTTTAGTAGAGACGGGTTTCACCATGTTGGACAGGCTGGTCTCCATCTCCTTACCTCATGATTTGCCTGCCTCAGCCTCCCAAAGTGCTGGGATTACAGGTGTGAGCCACCTTGCCTGGCTTTTTTTTTTTTTTAGATGCAGTCTTGTTCTGTTGCCAGGCTGAGTGCAGTGGCACGATCTCAGCTTACTGCAATGTCCACCTCCTGAGTTCAATCAATTCTCCTGCCTCAGTCTCCTGAGTAGCTGAAACCACAGGCACCCACCACCATGCCTGGCTAATTTTTGTATTTTTAGTAGAGACAGGGTTTTACCATGTTGGCCAGGATGGTTTCAATCTCTTGACCTTGGGATCTGCCCGCCTTGGCCTCCCAAAGTGCTGTGATTATAGGCATGAGCCATCGTGCCCAGCCTCTGGTCACTGATTTTTAAGTACTCTTTATATTTAATTATCTAGATAGATAGATAGATATACACTATACACACACACACACACACACACACACACACACACACACACACACTGTGGATATAAACCTTTTGTTATTTGTTTTTAAGATTATTTCATCCAAACTTACGTTTTTTCTTTATGCTTTTGAAATGAATCATTTTTTAAAATTATATTTTTATGTGATTAAAGTCATATATCCTTCCCTTAATGAGTTCTTAGTTTTGTGGTTTAGTTTAAAAAGCCTTCTCACTTCAATATGATTTAAAAGAATTTTGCTATCTTTTCTTTTAGAGTTTTACATTTTCAGAGTTTAACTATTTAGTCTATCTGGAATTACTTTCATGCACAGCACAAAATTAGAATCTAAGGTTTTTTTGCCCATGAGCTAAACATCATCCTTTTTTTTTTTTTTTACAGTGGAGTCTCACTTAGCCACCCAAGCTGGAGTGCAATGGCACGATCTCAGCTCACTGCAACCTCCACCTCTCAGGTTCAAGCAATTCTCCTGCCTCAGCCTCCCAAGTAGCTGGGATTACAGGCATGTACCACCATGTCTGTCTAATTTTTTTGTATTTTTAGTAGAGACGGGTTTTCACCATGTTGGCCAGGGGATCTCCAACTCCTGGCATCAGGTGATCCGCCCACCTTGGCCTCCCAAAGTGCTGAGATTGCAGGCATGAGCCACCGCGCCTGGCAAACATCATCTTTAATCACCACATAAAATCCCTTAACTAGCCAGGAATGGTGGCTCATGCCTTGTAATCCCAGCGTTTTGGGGGGCTGAGGCAGGTAGATCACCTGAGCTCAGGAGTTCAAGAGCCTGGACAACATAGTAAGCCCTTGTCTCTAAAAAAAAAAAAAAAAGATGAAAATATGTTGTGCTATGGTTTGAATATGTTCCCCAAAGTTCAACTGCTGGAAACTTTATCCCCAATGCAACATTATTGAGAGATGGCACCTTTAAAAGGTGATTAAGTCCATTATCTCAGGAGTGGGTTTATTATCTCAGTAGTGGTGTCCTTATATAGGGTGAGCTCAGACTCCTTCCCTCTCTCTCCTGCATGCCTTCTGTCACCATGTGATGCCTTCTCGGATGTTACAATGCAGCAAGAAGGCCCTTACCAGTTGTAGTACTTCAGTCTTGGACTTCCCAGTCTCAAGAACCAAGGGCCCCCAAAGCTTCCATTGTTTGCCAATCTGTAGCATTCTGTCATAGCAGCACAAAACAGACTTAGACAGACTTGTGGGCTCCAGGGTGCTGAAGAAGAGCCTGGAGTGGAAAGCTGAAGAACAGGCTACTTCACACAGAGGGATGCTGTCAATGAGAGTAGCATCTGGGCTCACATAGGGCAACTGTCTGCTGTAGCCATGGTTGAGATCAGAAGTGGCCAACAGGATGTGATGTGGTTGTTACAGTGCTCCTACATTGCCCTGCCTCTCTTGCAGCTAGGTTGTGGTCATGTAATTCTTCAGTCTGCATGGAGGCCTCTGCCCTGTAGAGTATATCAATTCATATCAGACCTGTGTGAGTAAAGAATAAACCTTGGCTGTGTTAAGCAATTTGTATGTTGGGATTTATTTGTACCATGGCATATCCTGGCATCAACTTACTTTCACTAAATGAAAAATAATGCCCCAAAACAATGAGGATTGAGAGACAAATAGACATTTCCCCTTTACCATTGCACTCTTCAAATGGACCAAGCACCAGAGTAGGTCAAGAGAGAATCCACAGCCAAACTGAGGGAAAATATCTTAGTCTCCTGGCGTAAGTTTTCTATTGAAATTGATAGGGTAAACCTCAACATATTTTGTTATATACACATACCTATTTCTTATGTTCTCTTTTTCATTAAGTTTCACTTTACATTTTTATCACAGCTCCTGAAACCAGCATACACCCTGAGGAGCAGAAGACTTCCCTGCCCACTTGATGTGACTCTGGTGGACACAGCTGGTGACAAGGTCTATAAATATCAGATACAACTGGTCAGGGATACAGTTCACCTCGCAGCACATGTGGAACCATAGTTCTTGTTCTTTCCTCCTTATGGGACAATCTATAGAGAATTAGTTTGTTAGCAACGCAAGAGAAGATTTCCCCTTGGAGCTATCACAATATAGATTATCAGAAAAGGCTTTTTTTCCCCCAGCCAGCAATTATTGGTCTGGAGTTGGAGTTCTCTTGGTAGGTTAAAGGATCCAGTAAACTGCCCCTCTTCCCTGGAACCTGCTGGCTCTCCTCACTCTGCTAAGGCTGGCCCTAGACCCTACTTATCCAGAAGCTTGATTTGAGCTGAGCACTATGAGTAGCCCTGAGCCAGGGGTAAATTGGATGATACCTCCACTCACAAGCTCCTGGTCTGCAAACTAGTAAATGTGAACCCAGTCCATAAGACTTGCACCTAGCTGAGATCAGTATGCTGGAAGACTGGGGCCTTTATGGGGTATATCTGTCTGTTCTCATATTGCTATAAAGAACTACCTGAGACTGAGTGACTTATGAAGAAAAGAGGTTTAATTGATTCACAGTTCCACAGGCTATACAGGAAACATGGCTGGGAGGTCTTAGGAAACTTACAATCATGGCAGAAGGCAAAGGGGAAACATACGCATCTTACCATGGTAGAGCAGGTGAGACAGCGAGCGAAGCGGGAAGTGCCACACACTTTCAAACAACCAGATCTTATTAGAACTCACTCACTATCACAAGAACAGCAAGGGGAAAACTGTCCCTATAATCAAATCAACTTCTCCCAGGTCCCTCCCCCAACATTGAGGATTACAATTTAATATGAGATTTGGGTGGGGACACAGAGCCAGTCCACATCATAGGGGAATGAGATGTGGAGAGAAAGAAGAGCAGCCAAGGAAAGGCTTTGGTGGAACTTGGGTGTGTCTCTGGATGTCTGTGGAATAATCGTTCATCCCAGCGTGTCAAGCCCTTTCATGTTATGCATTTTCACCCACATTATTTTTTATCCTATCAACAACACCCAAGAGGAAGATGTTATTACCTCCTTTTAAAGATGACTTAATTATTCTAGGATTGAGCAAATAAAGAAATATATTGTGGACAATAGGAGCAAGGTATGACTTAGAGGCAGTGACATGTACAGCTCAAATCTAAGTATACAGCTTAATAACTTTTCACATGTACACTTGGGTCATCACTACCCAATCAATATTTTTAATTTTTCAGGTCAAGTGTGGTGGCTCATGCCTGTAATCCCAGCATTTTGGGCGTCTAAGGCAACAGTATATATATTTTTCAGCACCCTCAAAGACTCCCTTGTGTCCCCTCCCAGTCATAAATTTCCAAACATAACCATTATTCTGACCTCTAACACCATAGATTATTCATTTTGCCCGTTCTTGAACTTCATATAAATTGAACCATATAGTACATGTTCTTTTGTGTTTGGTTTCTTTCACTCGTTGTATCTGCAAGACTCATCCATATTTTATGTGTAGTGACAGTTTTTTCTTTTCATGGACGTATTTTTCATTGCACTGAATATTATCTAACCTACTACCGATGGATGTTTGAATTGTTTCCACTTTTTGACTTTATACAGGAAGCTATATGGACACGTTTGTGGATGTCTGTTGGTGGATATAAACACTCATTTTCCTTGGGTGTATATCTATGAATAGAACTGCCAGATCATAGGATATATGAATATTTATTTATTTATTTTTTATGAGATGGAGTCTCACTCTGTCACCCTGGCTGGAGTGCAGTGGCATGATCTTAGCTCACTGCAACCTCCGCCTCCCAGGTTCAAGCAATTCTCCTGCCTCAGCCTCCAGATTAGCTGGGACTACAGATTATGCACTACCATGCCTGGCTTATTTTTAGTAGAGACAGGGTTTCACCCTATTGGCCATGCTGTTCTGGAACTTCTGACCTCACGTGGTCTACTTGCCTTGGCCTCCCAAAGTGCTGGGATTACAGGCATGAGCCACAGCGCCCAGCTGATATATGAATATTTAGCTTTAGTAGGTGCTGCTAAACAGTTTTCACTCTCATCACAGGTGTATGAGAGAGGCGTCATGGCTCACGCCTGGAATCCTAGCAGTTTTGGAGGCTGAGGTGGGCAGATCACTTGAGCCCAGGAGTTCAAGACCAGGCTGAGCAACATGGTGAAACCTTGTCTAATACAAAAAAATTAGCTGGGTGTGGTGGCATGCACCTGTAGTCTCAGCTATTTGGGAGGTTGAGATGGGAGGATCATATGAGCTTGGGAATTCAAGGCTGCAATGAGCCTAGAGTACCCCACTGCCCTCCAGCTTGAGAGATGAGGGTGAGACCATGTCTCAAGAAGAAAAAGTGTATGAGCAATTCAGTTGCTAGTTACGTAGGCTGCCGACAGGGTTTTGTGAGTCCTTCTAATTACTGATTTGTCTTGATTTGTCAATTACCCTTCTATAGAGAGATGCAGATATTTGTTAGTGAACTACCAAACGCCCTGCAATGGAAAATTTTCCATAGACCAACAGTTAAAGGTTTAGCTTAAAGGTTCGATTCTGGCCCAAAAGGTAAAAAGAATGGGAAAATAAGAGATCAATGTAGACACAGAGAGAATCGAACCTTTGGAAACATTGAAACATGCTGGGCTTTAGCCTGTCGGTGGGATTTGAATAGAGGGAGAGGAAAAAGGAAGACAGAGCTTCAACAAAGAGACGTGGGAAAGAGTTGGGACTAGAGCAGGAAGAAAGCTGACCTCACCCCAGAGGGTGCCCCTGGGGAGGAGCAGGGCACGTGGCTGGATTGGTAAGGATGAGCCAGCCTTGGGGACCTTGAAGTCAAGGAGCAGGCTTGTGATTTGGTTGATTTGGGTGGAGGAGGGGAATGGGGTGTTACCAAGTACATACAGCCCGGAGTGGGAGTGAGATATATTAGATGAGGGTCAACTGGTCTCTCGCGCAGTTTGCCTCCTTGTATTTCTCACAGTCAGGAGTATCTCACCGTGATGAGTGTGATAGATATTTTTCTTCTGTAGGGCCACTGAATGCAAGCCAGCTACTTCATGTGGCTCTCAGCTGAAGAAGTAGATCTGTTCCTGCGCTAAAGGGAAAACCAGATGTGCCAGATTAACTGAGAAACTGAATATCTGCATACTGTCCTGAATAGGCATTTTAAGGACTTTTCAGGGAGCTAATCTTGACTTTATGTGATTTATACCGTATGGGATGACTTCGCTAAATTAGAAGGTTTTTGTGGCAGGTGTGTGTGTGTGTATAATGAGATGAGCATAAGTCTGGGCTGCAGGCTCTGACAACAGAGAGAAAAGCTTCACTCTCCTGGTCTCCTTCTAGAAGTCCCCATGTCAGGGCCCATTTGTCTCTCTACCTGCAGACTGAGGCCTGCATCAGTCATTTACCTGTTCACTCCTTCATTCATTCATTTATTCATTGAACAAACTTTCCTTTTTAAATTTAATTTAATTTTATTAAGTTCTGGGGGACATGTGCAGGGTATGCAGGTTTGTTACGTAGGTAAACGTGTGCCATAGCGGTTTGCTGCACCTATCAACCCATCACCTGGGTACTAAGCCCCACATGAATTAGCTATTTATCCTGATGTCCTCCCTCCTCCTGCCCCTCTGGCAGGCCCCAGTGTGTGTTGTTCCCCACCCTGTGACCATGTATTTTCATTGTTCAGCTCCCACTTATAAGTGAGAGCATGTGGTGTTTGGTTTCCTGCTCCCGTTAACACAGGAGCTGAGGATAATGGCTTCCAGCTCCATCCATGTCTCTGCAAAGGACATGATCTCATTCCTTGTTATGGCTGCATAGTATTCCATGGTGTATATGTGCCACATTTTCTTTATATGTGCCACAGTCTATCATTGATGGGCATTTGAGTTGATTCTGTGTCTTTGCTGTTGTGAACAGTGCTCATTCAGCACATTTTCACTGGATGCCTAGTGAAGGGCCAATCACTGAAATATAAAACACAAGGTTTCTGTCTTTAAGGAGCTGACAGACAAGTAGAGAACACTGACTTGGAAGAGTTGGATGCAAAGAAGGTGTAAAAAGTGCTACAATAAAGGTAATGCGTAGGACAGTAGGGCACATCAATTCTGAGAATGTCCGGGAAATGTGTGAGCTGAGCCTTGAAGGATTACTTTGGACTTCACCTGGTAGACAAGGTCAAGCGAGGGCCTTCCAAGCAAACGGGAACAATCCACATTATGGCAGGAAGACTCAAATCCTGTGGGCAGAGCATAGAGTTTGTGTGCGGAAGTAGCCGAGGTCAGATGAGGCTGAGAAGTAGCTGGGGTCAGATCACGAAGGGCTGCAAACACCAAGTGAATGAATACAGACATTACCGGGTGGACGGTGGGAGGCAGCACGACGGGCTTTGAGTCACAAGGTTACAGTTCAGCAGTGAGAAACACTGTGCTGGCACCGGTGTGACAGACAAAACACAGGCGGTGAGCCTAGAACAGCAAGATCAGTCTGAGGTCTACTACCTCAGACCTGGTAAAAGAAGATGCAAGCTTAAAATGAGCCCAGGACAGCGGTAATGGAGAAAAGGAAATGAGTCTTTAGGAGGTAAATTCCACAAGACTTAATGAGATTGGAGGATGTCAGGGAAGCCTGGGGGAAGAATTTGGATGACTCCATATATTGTTTGGGTGGATGATAGTACTGTTAGTTAGGAGAGGAAAGACTGGAAAAAAGAAGGTTTGGGCAGGACAAGAGAATGAAGAGATGGAGGAAGTGAGTTTATTTGAGCTTCTAATTTAGTGAAGTCATCCCATATGGTATAAACCACATAAAGTGAAGAGCAGCCCCCTGAAAATTCCTTAAAACGCCTATATAGGACAGTATGCAGATATTCAGTTTATCAGTTAATCTGGCACATCTGGTTTTCAGCACAGGAACAGATCTTATTTATTGTTTAATACTTACTGATCGTTCAATGCTTTTCCCAGAACTAAGTGTCTGTGGAATATGTAAGTAGCACAACAGTCTGACATTCGGAGAGAGTTTTGAGCTAGAGATGTAGATTTCAGATCCTTAGACGTGATGAAGGAATCGTGAAGTCTGGAATAACCGGGGAGGGCTGTGTGAGGTGAGAAGAAATTAGAGACGAGAACAATGCTATGGAGAACCCCAGCCTTTAAGGGGTGTGTGATGAAATGGCACCCCAGTGGAGGTAGAGGAACAATTTAAAAGATGGGAACTTGGCCGGGCGCGATGGCTCACACCTGTAATCCAAGACTTTGATAGGCTGAGGCGGTGGCCAAGATGGTGAAACCCCATCTCTACTACAAATACAAAATTAGCTGGGTGTGGTGGCAGGTGCCTGTAATCCCATCTACTCAGGAGATTGAGGCAGGAGAATCACTTGAACCCAGGAGGCAGAGGTTGCAGTGAGCCAAGATAGAGCCATTGCACTCCAGCCTGGGCAAGAAGAGTGAAACTCTGTCTCAAAAAAAAAAAAAAAAGATGGGAACTCTTAAGCCTGAAGAAACTCTTAACTGTGTGAGGGTGATTTCTTACTCATGGTGGATCCACCCTACATAGAAGTGTCCAGCTCATAGTTGTTGCACAAATGAATAAATAAACGAAGAGACTGGTATCATAAAGATAAGCAGGCATTTCCAGAAGGTACAATGCTGGGGGGAGGTCGATGACGCAAGATGAGAACGAAATGTTCCCAGACTGATCTGCAGTTGAGACAGGAAGCATTAAAACAGCCTCAGCTCCAGCCATCCTGGAGGGCGCAGCCGGGGTCGCTCTCCTCCCCACTAGGACCTGGGGTGGCACCAGGGGATGCTCCTTCTATAGTGGCTCTCACCCACAAGCCCTCCCCCACTTCCACCCTGATGTCCTAGAACTGAACCTCTGCCCTTAATCCAGCTCCCAAGTTCCCACTTTGGTATACGGTTATATTGGTTATCTATTGCTGTGTAAAAAGTCACTTCTAAACATAATGGTTGAAAACAACACATATTTATTATTGTACAGTCTCTGGAGTCAGGAATCCAGACAGGATCCCTTAGCTGGGATTTCTGTTTCAGAATGTCTCACAAGCCTGCCATCAAATTTTCAGCTGAGGCAGGATCCTTTTCCAACTCACTCAGTGGTTGTTGGAAGGATTCCATTCCTCAGGGGATACTGAACTGAAGGCCTTAATTCCTTGTAAGCTGTTGGCCACAGGCTGGCCTCAGTTCCTAACCATAGGGGCTTCTCCAGCATGGCAGCTTGCCTCATCAAAGCTAGCAAGAGGCAGGGTGTGGCGGCTCACACCTGTAATGCCAGCACGCTCTGGGGGCCGAGACGGGAGGATCACTTGAGCCAAGGAATTCAAGAACAACCTGGATGACATAGCAAGCCCTCATCTCTACAAGAAATTAAAATAGTTTAGCTGGGCTTGATGGCATATGTGCCTGCGGTCCCAGCTACTCGAGAGGCTGAGATGGGAGGGCCACTTGAGCCCAGAAGGGCGAGGCTGCAGTGAGCCAAGATGGCACCAATGCACTCCAGCCTGGGCAACAGAGCAAGACACTGTCTC
Organism: Sapajus apella; assembly: GCF_009761245.1. Lineage (NCBI taxonomy): Eukaryota > Metazoa > Chordata > Mammalia > Primates > Cebidae > Sapajus > Sapajus apella. The sequence continues at coordinate 42,748,310 of NW_022436945.1, forward strand.
AAAAAGAAAAAAAAAAAAAAAAACACTAGCAAGAGACTCGAAGAGAGTCTGCTAGCAAGAGTGAAGTCACAACCTTTTGTAACCAAATCAAGAAAGTGTGGCCAGGCGCAGTGGCTCACACCTATAATCCCAGCACTTTGGGAAGCTGAGGCAGGTGGATTGCCAGAGCTCAGGAGTTTGAGAACAGCTGGGCAACACGGTGAAACCCCCTCTCTACTAAAATACAAATTAGCTGGGCGTGGCAGCGTGTGCTTGTACTCCCAGCTACTTGGAGGCAGGAGAATTTCCTGAACCCTGGAGGTGGAGGTTGCAGTAAACTGAGATCACACCACCGCACTCCAGCCTGGGTGACAGAGCAAGACTC
>NW_022436945.1:42748773-42818249 GCF_009761245.1 Sapajus apella
ACCAAACACACTGCCTGACACAAACAAAGTGCTGATTTTTTTTTTTTCCTGAGATGGAGTCTCACTCCGTCACCTAGGCTGGAGTGCAGTGGCCCAATCTTGGCTCACTGCAACCTCTGCCTCCTGGGTTCAAGTGATGTTAATGCCTCAGCCTCCTCCCAAGTAGCTGGGGTTACAGGCAGGCACCACCATGCCCGGCTAATTTTTGTATTTTTTTTTTAATTTTTGTATTTTTAGTAAAGACAGGGCTTTACCATGTTAGCCAGGTTGGTCTTGAACTCCTGGCCTCAAGTGATCTGCCCACTTCAGCCTCCCAAAGTGCTGGGATTTCAGGCATGAGCCGCTGTGCCCAGCCCAAACTTTCCCTGAACTTAAGATCTGCTCTGCTGAAGATAATTCTTCTGACAGTTGTCTTCACCACCTTGGTTGAACCAAGACAGAAAAATCTCATGACCTTAGATTTCCCTGTAGTAATAATAGCTAATGTTTCTAGAGCGCCAATTACCTGCCAGGCTTTGCATGAGCTTTCTCTGAACTTGACAAGTAGTAACTCATTTAATCCTCGCAATACTCTTTGGAAGTAGAGACTCTCATCAACTTATTTTGCAGACAAAGCAACTGAGCCACAGAGAAACAAGTATTACATCTTGCCAAAGGTAACACCAATATTGAGTGGTGGAAGTGGGATTTGGGAGCTGGGAGTTTGGTTCCAGAATTCCTGGTGTGAAACATTATGCTTATTCTTATAATGCACATATAAGCTGGAATACAATACTGTCCAGTCTGGCCTAGTGTGACATTAAAATAAAACATCTGATGCATAGCTAAGCAACTAAAATAAAATTCCAACATTTAATTGGCATTAAAAGAGATTCAACCTATAACCTACAGCAACCCATCTTGGGTCTCAGAGCCTTTCATTTGCCAGCTTTCCTGTGACTGTTCCCTGAAACCCAGCCCAGGTTATTTTTCATTTTCCTTTTTTCGTACTTCTCTCTTGGTACCTTATGTTAGAGGCTGACTTTGTCTTCTGGCTTCATTCTTTAGTATCCTGTTCATGTAGCCCCTTGCCTGAACTTTAGACACAAAAGGGTAATCCTAGCATTGACCCAAGCCACCAAGAATTTTACCCCTTAGCCTCCTAATGCTCAAGTCTGCCTTCTCTCTTCCTGTTTCTGTATCATAAGACAAACAGAAAACCAGCAAAGACAGAATTCTCTTTGGAGAGTAAGGAAGAGCGAGAAGCTGAGCAAATTAAGAGAACTTCTCTTTAGCTGCTGGGGATGGAGGAGAGAAAAGACAGTTGACTGGGAACACACAGGTAATTATTCTTGTCTTTGGCACATTCCCAGGGATGCATGACTGAGGTGCTATGTCCTTATCATCACAGAGGGCCAGGCAGAGTGAGGATGACCCAACAGCACAGAGGGTCTTGGGTATGGCAGGGAAGTTTCCCTTCCCTGATCCTGCTCAGCGTGCTGTTTCCTCTGAAGCAGTGAATGGGAGAAAGCTGACAGAGGGTGGGGGAAGGTGGGGGAGGGCAGGAGAGGGTGGGGGAGGGGGATGGAGGGTGAGGGTGGAGGTAGGGGAGGAAGGGCAGATGCCTCCAGTTCCAGCTAGGTCACCAAGCCCCACTGCCAGCCCTCAGACCCAGGATCCACACTTTGCTTCCAAGCCAGAGGTCTGTTCACAGAAATGCTATGAGAACTGCTCCAGGAAAGATTGAGAAGCCACACTTCACTTTCTCTCAAGGCAAAACAAGGGAGCAGGCTTTTTTTTTTTTTGAGATGGAATCTCACTCAGTCATCCAGACTGGAGTGCAATGGCACGATCTCAGCTCACTGCAACCTCTGCCCCCTCCCACCCTGGGTTCAAGCGATTCTCCTGCCTCAGCCTCTCCAGTCTTTGGGATTACAGGCGCCTGCCACCGCACTTGGGTAACTTTTTGTATCTTTAGTAGAGATGGGGTTTCACCATCTTGGCCGGGCTGGTCTTGAACTTCTGACCTCGAGATCCACCAGCCTCGGCCTCTCAAAGTGCTGGGATTACAAGCTTGAGCCACCACACCCGGCCTAAGGGAACAGACTTTTAAATCCTGCATATGGCGGCCACCTCAGCAAAATGCCTCCATAGGTCCTCTATCCATTCCTGCTCCCCGCACATTGTGAATAATTTCTGCCCAGACTCACTTCAACTGTCCATGAAGTCAACCCCCGACTTCCCATCTCTCTCCCTGTTGTCCAGTTCACACGCCACTGCCAGTCTAATCTTCCCAAACACCAGTTTGATCACACATTTCCCCACTCGAAACTCCTCAGTTACTCTCCTTGCCTAGACCTCAGACTCTCGAAGCTCCCGTTCTGGACATGTTTTTCTTTTATTTATTTATTTATTTATTTATTTATTTATTTATTTATTTTTTGAGACAGTCTCTGTCACCCAGGCTGGAGTGCAATGGCCTGATCTCAGCTTACTGCAACCTCTGCCTTCCAGGTTCAAGCAATTCTCCTGCCTCAGCCTTCTGAGTAGCTGGTACTATAGGCATATGCCTCCACACCTGGCTAATTTTTGTATTTTCAGTAGAGATAGAGTTTCACTGTGTTGGCCAGGCTGGTCTTGAACTCCTGACCTCAAGTGATCTGCTCACCTCAGCCTCCCAAACTGCTGGGATTACAGGGATCAGCCACCGCACCTGGTCTAGACACATTTTTCCATGTTTCCTTTGATCCATCCAAAATTGATGCTGCTGATTGCCATGCACGTTATACTCTTCTGCTTCCAAGCTCCTGTCATTCCTCCTGCGTCTGAAATCTTCCGATTCCCTTGGCTCACCTCTTCTCCACCTACCAAATTCAAAGACCATCTAAAAAGCCACCTCCCATGAAAAACATCTGCAGATAACTGCAGCTGAGTGTGAATTCTCCCCTTTCATTTCCCATATCATTAATTGATCCTCTTGGTCTGGCGTTTTTCTTACATATTAATATACTCCCCCATTTATTAGAAAATGTGTTGAGAGAAAAGGTGTTTTCTTGCTTAACTCTGAATTTCCTGCAGTGCTCAGCAAAGAGCCTTAATCACGTGCATGTTTAACATTTAATAAGTAGTATTTGATTTAAAATGAAGTCTGCAGGACTGATATCTGTCCTGTCCTAATTTATTATTTCACATACTTTGCTGGAACAGGTGGGGATGGTACAAGGCACACTCCTTTGAAGAGGGAGGGCATGAGAGATAGCATAAGACAGGGCCTGACCTGGGCGGTCATGATGAAATCAAGCTATGGGATGGTTCACATACATACCATAGCTTGATTTCATCAAGGCCCATGAATATCTAGTCTTGGGTGTTACCCGGTGAGCAATGCCTTTATCCAGCCTGACCTCATGCTTTTCAACCCTGTCACCCACCACTGTCAGAGGGGGTGTGGCACAGGGCATGTCCAACAGGAGAGATAGCTACATCAATTCAAGGCTACAAATATCCATTCAGTGCCTACTAAGAGCCAGGCACTCTGCTAAGTGCTGGGAACAGAAGGGTGAACAAAACAGATGTGGCATGGACACCTCCAACATACAATTTCAGTAAGAGTAGCTGCCAGTACTGACAGTGACTACAGCAGGCCCTGGACTAAGTGTCTTACACGCATTCTCTCTCTTAATCCTCACAACATTTTCTGTCATCACCCTTCTGTCGTTGGGAACATGGAGGCTAAAAGAGGTTAAGTCTTTTGCCCTGGATTAGCAGGTGGTAGAGCTAGGATTTCAACCTAAGGTTGTATGACTTGAGTTCATTCTTAGAAGCACCAACTTTGCCTCCTCAACATGCTATATTTTTCCCTGTTCCCTTCACGCTTTGAGTCTTGCAGAGTGGCTTTGGGTGAGGCGGATATGAAATTGACATAAAAAATTATGTCTTTCTTTGCCTCTGGAGTTTCCGCATATGTATAATCTCTGCCCAGATTTCTCCAACATTCCTTCACCTACATTACTCACAGACAAGGTAGCTTGTGGGCAGAGACAGTGGCTGTTTGCTCATCTATGTCACAGGCATCTCTCCTGCCTTCCTCTGCCCTGATACTCCCCACTGTGTGTTTTATCCTTTTTTATTGCGTGAGTTTTTCAAGTCTTCTCACACCCTTTGTGGCACAAGTAATGCACAGGTAAAGAAAATACGCCTTGAACCTATTAGCAGTTCAACATTTCACATGACTGTAGAATAATCAATGCTTAATGTGTGGAGGAGACTTAGAGGATGTCTTACCCAGGTTTCATTTTGCTCCCTAGAGATGTTTATAGGGTGTGTTGGGGTCCTTGACCCCACTGCTTCTGGATCCTCTACACTACTATCCTTTGTGTGTAGAGCTTCCTGGAATATTTCCTCCAAAGATGGATTCTCTGGCTAATAGACGTTCACACATCATGAAATACTATGCAGCCATAAAAAGGATGAGTTCATGTTGTTTGCAGGGACATGGATGAATCTGGAAACCATCATTCTCAGCAAACTGACACAAGAACAGTTTGTGCAGGGAAACTTCCATTTTTAAATCCATCAGATCTCCTGAGACTTATTTTCTATCATGAGAACAGCAACAGGAAAGACCTGCCTCCATGATTTAATTATCTCCCACAACACATGGGAATTATGGGATCTACAAGATGAGATTTTGGGTGGGGACACAGAGCCAAACCATATCAGTATGAAATTTTAATTTGGGAAGATGGAAAAAGTTATGGAGATGGATGGTCGTGATGATTGCACAACAATTTGAATGTACTTAATGGCCACAGAACTGTAAACATGGTTAAAATGGCAAATTTTATGCCATGAATATTTTACCATATTTTTAAAAATTTAGGCCAGGCAAGTGACTCCCACCTGTAGTCCCAGCACTTTGGGAGGATGAGGTGGGAGGATCACTTGAGTGCAGGAGTTTGAGATCTGGGAAACACAGCAAGACCTTGTGTCTACTAAAAACTCTTGGAGTGTGGTGGCATTCACCTGTAGTCCCAGCTACTTAGGAGGCTGAGATGGGAGGATGGCTTGGGCCCAGGAGTTTGAGACTGCAATGAGCTCTGGTCACACCACTGCACTCCAGCCTTGGTAACAGAGTGAGAGACACTTGTCTCAAAATAAATAAATAAATTTAATTTTTCATTTTTTGAAAGAGGAACCTGATTTTCAAGGCAAAGTGGCTTGTCCAAAGTTACTCAGCAAAGTGGGCAGCACAGTTGGGACCACACCCCAGTTCTGCTGGCCATCAGGCTACAATGTCCTCATTAAAAGATAGTCTCACCAGCCACAGTGGCTCATGCCTGTAATCCCAGCACTTTGGTAGGCTGAGGCGGGTGGATCACAAGGTCAAGAGTTCAAGACCAGCCAGGCCAACATGGTGAAACCCCATCTCTACTAAAATACAAAAATAGCTGAGTATGGAGGCATGTGCCTGTAATCCCAGCTACTCAGGAGGCTGAGGTGGGAGAATTGCTTGAACCCAGGAGGTGGAGGTTGTAGTGAGCCAAGATTGTGCTAGTGCACTCCAGGCTGGACAACAGAGCAAGACTCCATCTCAAAAAAAAAAAAAAAAAGATAGTCTCTCCCCTCTAGAATGAAGGATCCTGGAGAGATGCCAGAGGAACTCCTGAGATCACCACCCTCTAGAGTCAGGAAGCGTTTCCACAGCAGCCCTTCTTCCTTGTCCATGGCCTTGCTGCCAAAATTTTTTTCAATATTATTAAGCATCAACCATGGGGCAGACACTGTGCTAAGAGCTGGAGTTATGCTGAGGAAATAAGAGAATCAAGTCCTCTGCCCTCATGGAGCTTACAGTCTAGTAAGTTAGGAAGCAGATAATAAGTAAGGAAACAACTAAATAGACAAGAACATTATAGACTGAAATGCTAGGGAGATGACGGCAGGTAAGGGTGGCTGGAAGGGTGGGGTGAGGCTGCTGCCTTGGATAAGGTGGTGAGAGAAGGCCACACAGAGAAGGTGAATCTAAGCCAAAAACCCAAAAGATTATAAGAAGCCAAATATATGAAGAACTGGGAAAGCAACATATGCACAGGCTGCAGGACAGAGAAGGGACCAGGAGAGCCATCAGGCTGGAGCAAAGGGAGCAAGGGAGAAAGAGGTCAGATCCAGGACATCTGGGGCCTGGTGGGCTACACTAAGGACTTTGGCTTTTATTATGAGGGCAGCAGGAGGCCACTAAAGGTTTAAACATAAATGAAAATGATTTTGAACGGACCTCACCTCTTTGACGGAGACCTCCCTACTCATTTCTCTGATCATTCAACTCTCCAAATTACTGGGCCCTAGTTTTAAATAAGCCCTTCTCTTCACTCCTGATAAAAGGACAGAAATTGGGCTGTCAATGGCCAGGTATCATGGCTCACACCTGTAATCCCAGCACTTTGGGAGGCCAACATGGGAGGATCACTTGAGTCCAGGAGTTTGAGACCAGCCTGGGCAACATAGAGAGACCTCATGTCTATTGATTAAGAAGGAAGAAGGAATGTGGGGAATCAGTTAGGCTGGTGGGAGAAATTCTAGTTATAGAGAATATATACAAACTCTTTTGGAAGGCCTGAGGGTTTTTATTATAGTACTTGGCTGAAGGCAGCCTTGTCCCCTTAGTTAAATAAATTAGAGTGGAAACATAGGAATGTGGGGAGTTTATCTAACTAACTTGTTTACTCATGTGGTCCTAAGACTAACCTTTGTTCTACTGTGGGTGGTTAACTGCTTTCTACTCAGGAGGTCCACAATGTCGATTACCCTTTAGTGGTGTTGACTCAAGCCATTGTCAATTAATCTTTACTGAATAAATGCAAGTTTTGCTGGCTGGTCACAGCCCCGGCTGCAACTAAGTGGCCTGGACGCTCAGCTGCACTGATAAGCAAAATATCTGAGTCAGTGTACGTTATTCATCCATCCCTGAGTCAGGAAGACTATTTTTCTCAATATTTATTAAGCATCAACCATGGGACAGACAGACCCCTGCAAAGGAAGAAGGAAGAAAGAAGAAGAAAAAGAAGAAAGAAGAAGATGGAGAAGGAGGAAGAAAAAGAAGAGGAAGAAGGAGGAGGAGGAGAAGAGGAGCAAGAAGAAATAATAACTTAAAAACAAAAAGAAATTGGGTTGTCGGAAATTCCAGAGACCGGCAATATTCCCGAGTGGACTGGGCCCCCAATTAAATCAACTTTCATAAGTTTCCATTCCCTCGTCTGCTTTTAGGTGTTGGAACTCAACATGAAGAGCCTCCTCCTGCCTGAGTCTGACAAAGCAGAAGAGAAACTTGAGAGCCCATCACTGATCTCACCACATCTGGAATTAAGATCAGGGCCTCAGGTATTTAAATGAAAAGTCCAGATTTTCTTCCCAGCCTCCTCCCACCACACAACTCAAGGGAAGCAACAGCCATGCAATGGGTGGATGACACAGTCATCATTTTCTTCATTTACCAAAGCCACAATTAACTTTAATTAAAACTCACCCATCTGCTTCCCATTACCCCGCCCCCACCTACAAAGGAAAACCCAGCTCACTCTCTACTTGCAACCCAGAAAAATAGAAACTGTTTTATGGGAGCACATGGACCCACAGCCCATTTATAGAGTAACCATCTGTGTTCTGTTCCCTCATTACACTGGACTGAGCCGCTGGGTAAGAAAAACAGGTTGACATCTGGAAGAGATGCCGGGAAGGCTGAGATTCTGGCCTATTTCCTTCCCACTAAAGGATTGTCTTTCCTTGGTCCTTAAAGGATTCCTGGTTCCCGCTCTACTTCTTCCTTTTCTTTCATTTGTTCCATGAATATTTCTTGAGCTGTTAATATATGTCAGGCAAAGGGTTGTTGTACGAATTTTGTCTGGTGTGGTAGAATAAAAGAGCATGAATTGTGAAGTTGGAAGTTCTCAGTTTGGGGTCCAAGAAGTTTTGCTCTTCTGGAACAAGTTATTTTACCTCTCAAAATGTTGGTATCTGCTTTGACAACTTACAGGCTGCTTTGAGGATCAAATATGAATATGAATATGAATATGAATGCTTTGTAAAGTGCTTCAAAATGATGTCTGTTTTTTGAGGCTATTGCCTTGGTTTGTACATGGATCTGCCTGTGGTCACTCATAACCTAGTATTGCCAACAGATGCTATTGAAGATCAAGCTTTACATTCATGTGCCCCATCCAACATCCCCTGAGCAGCCTTAACCATGTGTTCCTATAACCATGTGATTTTATACAATTTGGAAAATAAAAATATTTTAACAGCAATTGTTTAAGATCACTATGTCTTTCCTTTCTGACCTTCTCACCATCGATCTTTTATTGAGTAGTGATGAGTTGGTAGGAGGCATTTTTGGCATCTGGCTAAGGAGAAGTTGAGTTGGGGATACATGAAGTTTGCATTGAGTGGCATATATTTATGTGGTTTGCAGTTGCTTTCATATTTAGTTAGGTTATCACCAGCTCTCTTGATGTAGCAATGGCTTCCAGAAATACTCCTAATGCCATCAAGTCAATGCATCTACTGTCATAACACCAAATTGCAGAGCCAAGCGCCAAACTGTGCTATGACCATGTCCCACAGTGCCCACCACCAGAAATACATATAAGTAATGGAGGGAAAATACAGTTTGAAATGTCTGGAGCCAAAAGTTAGTCTTCAGAAAATGTTTCCAATCATCAGATGTATGCAGTTGTAAATGGAAGATTCAGTTCTCATGGACTACCTGGTTAAGACAAAAGTTTGCTACGATCAGAAATATACTTGATAGTAGAGTGTACACAATTATTAACACATAATACACATACATATTTTGATGAGACTTTCACAAAATAGGATTGGTCACAATTCCTGGATTCATAGGGCATAAACTGTAGCAGTACCACCAACAGCAAGGCCATCTGCGTAGGAAGTCCCACATTTTATGCATCCGATCAGATCACATCACCTCTTAGCACATCCAATGCTCTTTGGGCTGACAAGGTCTGTTCATTGACGAAAGGGCACACATCATTGACACAGAAATGGCAAAATGGTCTTAGGAGTTTTCTTATATCAAAACTCCTATACGTATTCATTAATAAATCAATGTAAGTAATAGTAAAGTAACTTGATTACATAATTATAATTAGATTATAATTACAGTTCAATACAAGAAACAATTTAAAATTGCTCTTCTGAGGCCGGGAGTGGCCTCACACCTCTAATTCCAGCATTTTGGGAGGCTGAAGTAGGCAGATCACTTGAGATCAGAAGTTCAAGACCAGCCTGGCCAACAGGGTGAAACCCCATCTCTACTAAAAATACAAAAATCAGCCAGTTGAGATGGCGGTTGCCTGTAATCTCAGCTACTTGGAAGGCTGAGGCAGGAGTACCACCTGAACCCAGGAGGTGGAGGTTGCAGTGAGCTGAGATTATGCCATTACACTCCAGTCTGGGCAGCAAGAGCAAAACTCCATCTTAAAAAAAAATGTATATTTTAATTTCAGAGTAGTTTTATATGTTTTTAATAATTATTAATTATATAGAAATTACCAAAAATGTACAGAGGTGTGTTAGACAGATGATGAATAAAATATTACAGCTTTTTAAAATGTGGTAATGTTTGTAATATCTGCCAGCATTTCTACATTTGAAAGTTACTATTATTTCAGCCAAGTGTGGTGGCTCACACCTGTAATCCTAACACTTTGGGAGGCCGGGGCAGGTGGATCGCCTGAGATCAGCAGTTTGAGACTAGCCTGACCAACATAGTGAAACCTCGTCTCTACTGAAAATACAAAAAATTAGCTAGGCATGGTGGCAGGCGCCTGTAATCCCAGCTACTTGGGAGGCTGAGGCAGGAGAATCACTTGAATCTGGGAGGTGGAGGTTGCGGTGAGCTGAGATCGTGCCCTTGCACTCCAGCCTGGGCAACAAGAGCAAGACTCCATCTCAAAAAAAAGAAAATTACTATTATTTCTTAGCTTATTCCAAATGAATATCAGCTTATTCCAAGTGAATATTTTGAATAAATAATAAATATGTGCATTAATATTAATATTTAATCATGGTACATATTTATTATTTATACATACTTAATTTTATATCATATTTTTTTCTTAAAGAGAATCCCTAAATTGTTTAAGCCTCAGGCCCCTCGAAGCCTGGATCCACTCCTGCCTGTGGTTGGTGCCAAATGTGGTTGCTCTGCCCCATTTTGCTGTAGACATGAGTCCAGGATTCACGCCCTACTCACTGCTCCACCCTCCACTATGAGCTCTAAAACCCAAGAATGCACATCACAGGTCCCAGCACCTGCCATCCAAGAAACTGGGCATCCCAGAATCTGCCTAGGCAAATGTATTAGTCCATCCTCACACTGCTAATAAAGACACACCTGAGATTGGCTGATTTATAAAGAAAAAGAGGTTTAATGGACTCACAGTTCCACATGGCTGGGGAGGCCTCATAATCATAGCGGAAGGTAAAGGAGGAGCAAAGGCAGGTATGGTGCCAGGCAAGAGAGCATGTGCAAGGGAACTGCTCTTCATCAAACCATCAGATCTCATGAGATTTATTCACTATCATGAGAACAGCATGCAAAAACCCGCCCCCACAAATCAATTACCTCCCACCAGGTCCCTTCCAGGCACTTGGGGATCATAGGAAGCTACAATTCAAGATGAGTTTTGGATGGGGACACAGCGAAACCATATCAGCAAAGATTCTCATTAATGGGTTTTCAGCATTAGGGCTAGTATAGGAAGCCAAAAGAAGGTAAGGCAGCAAGAAAACCACAGAAATAACCAACCACATGCCTGTCAGATAAAAACCACACAGTGCCAACTCACAGTGAAGATATTAAAAGACTGTTTATACATCTCTACCCAGAGTATTAGTTAAGCGGCAATAACCAACCATAGGGAAATATCTCTGTGGTGGAGAATGTTAGCTGTCCACTAAAATCTATCTCCTTTTCTTCCAGAAATGTAGTTTAAGCTAGGCACATGGACATTTATCTAGAGATTACACTTCCCAGCCTTCTTAGTGGCTGGCTGTGGATATACAGCTAAGTTCACCAACTGAAATGTGAGCCAGAAATGTATGTGACTTGTCCCTGGCTTGCTTTTAAAAAAGAAATTGCTTCCCTTGTCTTCTTTCCTTTTATCTTCCTGCCAGTTGGAAAGTGATGACTTCCCAGTCATCTTCAAACACATGGATGAGGCTGGGCATGGTGGCTCACGCCTGTAATCCTAGCACTTTGAGAGGCCAAGGCGGGTGGATCACCTGAGGTCAGGATTTCAAGACCAGCCTGACCGACATGGGGAAAACCCATCTCTACTAAAAATACAAAAATTAGCCGGGCATGGTGGTTCATGCCTGTAATCCCAGCTACTTGGGAGGCTGACACATGAGACTCACTTGAACCCGGGAGGCAAAGTTTGCAGTGAGCCAAGATCATGCCACTGCACTTTAGCCTGGGTGACAGAGTGAGACTCTGTCTCAAAACAAACAAACAAAACAAACAACCAAAAAAAACACTCACAGATGAGAACAATGCACAGAGCCAGAAATTCCCAAACTTCGGTCAGTTCACAGCACCCTTAGTGTCTCAGTAATTTTATTACAGAACTCCTAGGCCAAAAGAATGCTCAACAGTTCTGTTTATTGAGTAGTTTTATCCAAACAACCTAATAAGTTTGTATACTCTTAACAACTTAATGTCAAAACTGTGAGGGGTCTGAGATTTCATCCTACTTGTAAACTAGCAAGTTAGCCTGCCACAGTGTTTTGGATGCTGGCAGAAGACACAAAACTCCTGGGTCGGAGACTAAGGAATTTATTACTCTTGGCAGTAGCAATAGCCAAAGTGTCCTCGTTAGCTCTGGTTTTCTGAGCCCTGATTCCTGCAGTGCTATATGCAGAGGGCCATATAGCACCTGCACACACCGTGGGTTGTATTATAGGAGAGGTAACCTGAATCTCAGGTTACCAAGCTTTGGTAACATGAATCTTTCATAATTAGCAGTAAGGCCAGGTGCGGTGACTCACACCTATAATCCTAGCACTTTGGGAGGCCGAGGTGAATGGATTACCCGATGTTGGGAGTTCAAGACCAGACTGGTCAACATGGTAAAACCCTGCCTCTACTAAAAATACAAAAAATTAGCCAGGTGCAGTGGCACGTGCCTGTAATTCCAGCTCCTCTGGAGGCTGAGGCAGGAGAATATCTTGAACCCGGTAGGTGGAAGTTGCGGTGAGCCAAGATCATGCCACTGCGCTCCAGCCTGGGCTACAGAGGGAGATTTCATCTCAAAAAAAAAAAAAAAAAAAAAAAATCCATAAGTGTGCCTGATCTTTGCCCTGGAGGGAGACATTATCTTTATTACTAGAAAGTAAACAGACCTGCTTTTTACTCTAGAGGAAGTTACTATCTCTGCCTCTTGAGTCTATTAGCTACACAAACATCTTGAAAAGTTAATCTGGATCAAAGGCAGCTAGGGCCTTTAGTTATAACATGTGCAAACCCATGAGAAATCCCTGGAGAATTGTCTCCCAACACTTAGTAGAGATTTGCAAAAATAATTTGCATTAATTGAAATAAAAACATTTTATTTCACTTTTAAACAACTGCAATTACTTGGTAATGGGAAGTGCACTTGTTGGGCACTGTACAAGTCCTCAGCCCTTGGAATCACATTGGACACCGCCACCCTTATTTACTGTTTCACACTGATTTTCTCATAATATTTACTTTTTATCATCACAGACACCAAAGACTTAGCTTACAAAAATACGATGTCATCAAAGGAAAGTAGTGCTATCTAAATTTGATACTGTGAACTACCTAGTAACTAGTAGTTTTTGTGGCATGTCAGATGTTGAGGATCACTGTGCTTTTGTTAAAAATTTGAAACATTCCATGGTACCCCTAGCAGTTCACTGAAGCTCCCTGGGACAACTTGGTACCCAGTTTAGGAACTGCAGCCCTGAGCAATGGTGGAAGAAGCAATTGATTCTTAATGGCCTCGTGGGTAGAGCTGCCTTGATAGCCTAGACTAATCAGATTGTCCTATCAGAGAGAAATACATTTTTATCCTTTTTAAGCCTCTGAATTTTTGAGTCTCTTTTTTGCAGTAGCATAGCCTTTATCCCAACCAATGCAATCTCCTACATAATTTTGGCTGTGCCACGCAACGTAGTTTTTGGTGATATATGTTCTCACTTTGTGGGGAAAAAAGTTTCCTATGTATTTCTTTTGTCTCTTCTACCTCAGTCATCACCTCGATAGACATTTATTGAGTCCCTGCTATGGTCTGGCTCTGGGTTAAACATCCTTCCAAGACCTAAATCGATTTCTATGTCACAGAGAACTAAAAATAAAATCCTGGCCAGGCACGGTGGATCACGCCTGTAATCTCAGCACTTTGGAAGGCCGAGACAGGCGGATCACCCTGAGGTCGGGAGTTGGAGACTAGCCGGACCAAGATGGAGAAACCCTATCTCTACTGAAAATACAAAATCAGCCAGGCATGGTGGTGCATACCTGTAATCCCAGCTACTTGGGAGGCTGAGGCAGGAGAATTGCTTAAACCTGGGAAGCAGAGGTTGTGGTGAGCCAAGATTATTCCATTGCACTCTAGCCTGGGCAACAAGAGCAAAACTCCATCTCAAAAAAAAAAATGAAAAGTTAAATTAAAATTAAAAATTAAATCCTAAGCCCTCACCAACTGATCTGCCTGCCTCAGCTTCCCAAAGTGCTGGGATTACAGGCATGAGCCACTATGCCCGATCTTCCTTTTATATTTATTTACTTGTTTTCTACTGGAGACTGAGCATTGCTATATTGCCTAGGCTGGTCTCTAACTCCTGAGCTCAAGCAATCCTCTCACCTCAGTCTCCCAGGTAATGGGATTACAGGCACACCCCACTACATCTGGCTTAACTTTGATTTCACTATTTATTGCTTGCTTTCCATCCAAAATTATTCTGGGTGGATTTTAGGCTCAACTATGAGCCCTAGAGACTGGGCTAGGGACAGAAAATATGATGACTTTTGTCCATGTGGAATAGGAGAGCTGGAATTTGAACTCTGAATAAATCTTGAAACATTAAGGAGCTACTCTGTCCAGAAATCATGGCCTATAGAAACTCTTCCCACTTTCCTGGGGAAGTAGATCCCACCGCATGCCCGCTGTCTGGGACCTTGGGCATTAAGAAAATATCACTTGTTGGTTGGGCACGGTGGCTCATGCCTGTTCTTCTAGCACTTTGGGAGGCCAAGGCAGGCACATCATCTGAGGTCAGGAGTTTGAGATCAGCCTGGGCAACTACTAAAAATTATAAAAATTGGCCAGGCGTGGTGGCTCACACCTGTAATCCAAGCACTTTGGAGGCCAAGGTGTGCGGATCACCTGAGGTCGGGAGTTCAAGACCAGCCTGACCAACATGGTGAAACCCCATCTTTAAAAAAATAAAAATAAAATTATAAAAATTAGCAAGGTGTGTTGGTGGGTGCCTGTAGTCCCAGCTACTCAGGTGGCTGAGGCATGAGAATCACTTGAACCTGGGAGGCAGGGGTTGCAGTGAGCTGAGATTGCACCACTGCACTCCAGCCTGGTGACAGAGCCAGACTTTGTCTCAAAAAAAGAAAATATCACCTGTGGGAAAACAAAGCTTAAGACCTGATCTTTACACTCCCTTTGTGCTGCAGAAACTCTAAGCATGTAAGATAACAAATTAATACAAAACTGGTCAGGACTGTTGAAATCCTCAATGGTCTGGCAGAACTAAACAGAAAACTGCTCAGTAGAGACACTTTCACCATCAGATCCTCATGAGAAACTCACAGCAAAAACAAGTTTCACTGAAGATGAGTTTACAACCCAAAATTCAAATCACACTATTCAATTCATATCCCTTTTAGGAAGAGTTAGCAGTCACGGTGAACAGGGAACTTACAATTACAGAATTGGAAACAGTAAAACAATCTG
Source organism: Sapajus apella (assembly GCF_009761245.1). Classification (NCBI taxonomy): domain Eukaryota; kingdom Metazoa; phylum Chordata; class Mammalia; order Primates; family Cebidae; genus Sapajus; species Sapajus apella. Next base: position 42,763,761 of record NW_022436945.1, read on the forward strand.
AAGGATGGTGAGAATTTAACTGTTGCTTTCACATAACACATTACATAGCCTCGTCATGGGACTAATGCACTAGCTACCGAGGATTCTGTTATTTGTGGAGACACACTGAGTTTGTCCAAGCGGGGAAAGAAAAGTCACAGCCTATCTTTCAAAACAGGAGCATGAGAGTCATAAACCTGACTGAGTCAGGACAACTTGACTCCCGTAATTTGGAGACACTGGGATTCAGAAACAAATAGCCCAAACTATGGGGCTTTGACATGCTGAACTAAAGAAGGCTCAAGCTCTCTCTAACCTTCTTTCTGCACCCTCCTCTCAATCTCCTGTCTCTCCCAAAGCACAGAATGAAGTTGTTCTCCGAAGTTCCCTTATCTTCCCAAAGTTCAAACCTGTCAAAGAATAAAACAATGATCTCTGGTCCTTTCCCTGAATTTTCATTAACTGAAAACTCTTATCACAGGAAGAAAGACTGAAGTCTCTCCACACACCTGGATAGACTTTTGTCATAAACCATTGTCTGCTCTGCAGGCCCAAACAGACTTAGCCAGGCCATTTTATGTTCTTCAAGCCCATTGACTTCCCCTAAAAATTATTTACTCCCCCCCAAAAGAAGAATGGTATTTGAGCATCTGTACCCCATTGGGTTGAGGGATAATCACTGTGATTTTCACTCCGTGCACATTAACACAAATTTGTATATCTTTTCTCTTATTAATCTGCCTGTTGTAAAGTTAATTAGTTGATTTTCAACGAACCCTGAAAGGGTGAAGGGGATCTAGGATTCTGCTACACCCAGGGATTCCCTTGGAGTTGGAAGCATGAGGCTCAGCCATTTGCAATATCACATCTTGTACCAAACAAATGCAAAGACAATGATTAAAAAGAAGTAATGATAAGGCAGGAATAAAAGACTCTTTTCTCTACATTTCTACATTCTATCAAAAGGAGGATGGAAAGGGTATTTTCAAATTCATTCTTTATTTGGTAAAATGAAACCAATTATAGATAATTTTTCTGGGAACTGGAAAGAGAATCAGAATATCTAAACTAATAGCTCATTTTTATGTGTAAAATACATAGTAGATAAGAAGCATTTGGTTCATTTTCATTATGGTGTCTATATGTTGTCTCAAGGTAAACTTTTTTTTTTTTGAGACGGAGTTTCGCTCTTCTTACCCAGGCTGGAGTGCAATGGCGCGATCTCGGCTCACCGCAACCTCCGCCTCCTGGGTTCAGGCAATTCTCCTGCCTCAGCCTCCTGAGCAGCTGGGACTACAGGCACGCACCACCATGCCCAGCTAATTTTTTGTATTTTTAGTAGAGACGGGGTTTCACCATGTTGACCAGGATGGTCTTGATCTCTTGACCTCATGATCCACCCGTCTCGGCCTCCCAAAGTGCTGGGATTACAGGCTTGAGCCACCGCGCCTGGCCAAGATAAACTTTTAAAACATATGATTGTTAATAAACTTGAGAAACTGCTTTGAGAGCAACTGAGAACAAAATTCAGATATGAACATTTTTTCTCCTACAATAATTGTTTGTGCTTAAAGCATAAGCTTGCTAATAAATTACTCAGCTGTTTCCTACACAGACATCAAAGGATTAGGATATTTTATCAATGTTACCTAAGACAAATATAGTTCCTCTTCATGATCAAATGTTTATGACCCAACTTCAAAAGAACGTCAACGTTTCTTCATTAGCTGGAGTTAACAAGTAAGTTTCTCTATTCCTACTTGTTCAACAACAGAAACTTGAAAACCATTAGGCTTGACAGGCAAAGCAGATGGCCTTGGAATTGGTCCAGGATAATGGTGCAGCCCTGCGATCAGGACTAACCTGCTTTTCAGGCTCTGCACCACCCACTCTGTGCAATCCTTCCCCAAGTCTTGTGGGGCATTCACATGGCTTCCCTGCCCTTATGGCCCCATCTGACGGGACATGTGGAGGTTTACTGAATCTGGTTGCTCTGTAAAACATATAGATTTATTATAAGTAAATATGTATATATATGTATATGTTTTAAAATAAGATACTATTAAAAATAAATTTTTCATTAGAAAATATTTTACTAATATACTGAGAGCACTGTGAAATTCGTTCCTGTTTTGTTAGATTTATTAATTTTTTATTTTTTTAATTAAATTTAATTCATTAATTAATTTATTTATTTTAAGACAGGGTCTCACTCTGTCGCACAGGCTGGAGTGCAGTGATATGTTCTCGGCTGCTCCTCCACCTCCCGGGTTCAAGCCATTTTCCTGCTTTGGCCTCCTGAGTAGCTGGGATTATAGGCATGTGCCACCATGCCCAGCTAATTTTTGCATATTTAGTAGAGACAGGGTTTCACCATGTTGGCCAGGCTGGTCTTGAACTCCTAACCTCAAGTGATCCACCTCCCTCGGCCTCCCAAAGTGCTGGGATTACAGGCATGAGCCACCAAGCCAGCTTGTTTGTTATTTTTTGAGACAGGGTCTCACTCTGTCACCCAGGCTGGAATGCAGTGGTGCAATCCTGGCTCACTTCAACCTCTGCCTCCCAGGCTCAAGCGATCCTCCCACCTCAGCTTCCCAAGTAGCTGAGACTATAGGCACCTGCCATGATGCTTGGCCAATTTTTTATATTCTTAGTAGAGATGGGGTTTTGCCCAGGCTGGTCTCGAACTCCTGGGCTCACGTAATCCACCCACCTCAGTCTCCCAAAGTACTAGGATTATAAGTGTGAGCACTCTGTGCTCGGCCTAATTTTAAATTTAGATTGTTGCTAAATGTTCCTCACAGGGGACAAGATTTTTTAAAACTGATGTTGTATCTACACAATGAATAATACAGACACAAAGAAAAGTCAAGAACACTCAATATATGGATGTAAAAACTCTCTGAGATATATTATAAAATTTTTAAAAAGAACAGTTTTTTTTTTTTTTTTTAGAGACAGAATCTTGCTCTGTCACTTAGTCTGGAGTGCAGAGGCATGATTATAGCTCACTGCAGCCTCAAACTCCAGGGCTCAAGTGATCCTCCCTCCTCAGTCTCTCAAGTAGCTAGGACTACAGGAGTGCAACACCATGCCCAGCTCATTTTTAAATTTTTTTGTATATATGGGGTCTTTTAGCTGGGAGCAGTGGCTCACACCTGTAATCCTAGCAGTTTGGGAGGCTGCGGTGGGTGGATCATGAGGTCAGGAGTTTGAGACCAGCCTGGTCAATATGGTGAAACCCCATCTCTACTAAAAATACAAAAATTAGCCAGCTGTGGTGGTGTGTCCCTGTAGTCCCAGCAACTCGGGGGGCTGAAGCAGGAGAATCGCTTGAACCTGGGAGATGGAGGCTGCAGTGAGCCGAGATCGTGCCACTGCACTTCAGCCTGGGCAACAGAGCAAGACTCTGTCTCAAAAGAAAAAAAAAAAAAAAAAGAGATGGGGTCTTCTTATGTTGCTCAGGCTGGTCTTAAACACCTGGTCTCAAGCGATCCTCCCCACTTGGCCTCCCAAAGTGCTGAGATTACAGGCAGGAGCCACTGGACCTGGCCAAGAGCCTTTTTTTTTGTGAGACAGAGTCTCACTCTGTTGCCAGGCTGAAGTGCCGTGGCACAATCTCGGCTCACTGCAACCTCTGCCTCCCAGGTTCAACTGATTCTCCTACCTCAGCCTCCCAAATAGCTGGGATTATAGTCTGCCATCACACCTGGCTAATTTTTGTGTTTTTAGGAGAGATGAGGTTTCACCATGTTGGCCAGGATGGTCTTGATCTTCTGACCTTGTGTTCCACCTGCCTCAGCCACCCAAAGTGCTGGGATTACAGGTATGAGCCACTGAGCCTGGCCCTTTTTCACTTTTTAGAAAGTAAGTTTCCACTGGGCATGCTTCCCAATGCAATCTGTTGTTATAAATACAATATTTTGTTTAGGAATTTTCTATAGCACCCAGAAGAAGATAATCATAAATGGTGGCTTGAGGTATCTTTATTTAAAATTGCAGTCCTCTGAGATAACTGGTTCTCCAGGTGAAGAATATGCTATGGTACAAACTGGTAACATAAAAAAGGGGTTTTCACAGTACAGTCTTCAGCACCTTGTTGAAGTTGAGGAAGAGAGTATTTTAGGCAATGAAGGCCACTCAAAAAGCTAGCAAAGGCCGGGAGCAGTGGCTCACACTTGTAATCCCGACACTTTGGGAGGCCGAAGCAGGCGATCACTTGAGGTCAGAAGTTCGAGATCAGCCTAGACAACATGGCAAAACCTTGTCTCTACTAAATATACAAAAAAAATTAGCCTGGCATGGTGGCGAGTGCCTGTGATTTCAGCTACATGGGACGCTGAGGCAGGAGGTTTGCTTGAACCCGAGGGTGAGGGGAGGGGGGAGGGAGTTTGCAGTGAGCAGACGCCACGCCACTGTACTCTGGCCTGGACAACAGAGCAGAACTCTGTCTCAAAAAAAAAAAAAAAAGAAGAAGAAGAAGCAGAAGCTGGTGGCTAATTGGAATGCAGTTTGTAATGGAGTTTTACCTTATGCCAGCTAAAAAGAAATCTTATCCTGCTCTCCAAATGCATTCGAGTCTGGTAGGAACCCAGGCAGCCAAATTTTGTACATTACATCTACACATGCCTATACATCGTGTTATTTACAAGGTGAGTCCAATCTCCTTCCGTCATTAAGATCTCCATATGAGTTTTTCAGGTGGCCCATCTGAAGTCTAGTCCATGAGGGCCTGAGGAACCTCGTGGACAGAACTCTCCTAAAGGAAAAGGAAACCAGACAGAATGAGTTTGTGCAGAGGGGAGACAGGATCTCAAGGAGGGCTTGGTGGCTGCCACTTGTCTCAGCCCAGGATCACCGTCTATTCATATCCAAGTCCTATGAGGGCAATAACCAAAAGAGCACTTTCAGTTGAGAACACTCACCCAATTAGACAACAGACACAAAAGAAACCTCTGCAGGGCATTGGAGAATATAAACAACATTGCTTGTCTTCCTTTCCTGAGGCTGAAGTAACAAATTACCACACACTAAACTTCACACAACAGAAATTTATGGTCTCAGCATTCTGGAGGTCAGAAGTCTGAAATTAAGGGAGCAGCACCACACTCTCTCCAGGGCCCTAGGGGACAATCCATTCCTAGCCTCCTCCAGCTTCTGCTGACTGTCCCAGCATCATTCCAAATCTCTGTTTTCACACTGCCTTCTCCTCTGTATGTCTGTGTCATCTTCTCTGTGTGTGTCTTGTAAGGATTCATGTGACTGTGTTTAGGGCCCACCTGGATAATGCTGACCAAGCACCTCCGGTCAACATCCTTAATTTCATCACAGCAGCAAAGACCTTTTCTCCCCAACAAGGCCACATTCACAGATTTGGGGTTTTGATGTGGATATCTTTTGAGGGGTCATTTTTTGGCCTACTGTACTACTCCTATATCCTAACAACAGAGTGAAACCTATAAAAAGGGGGACAGTGCTGTCTCCCTACTTTGCCTGCACTTTAGCAGCACAGGGTGGCAGTTCCAGACGCTGGCAACAGAGTCCAGGACATAACGTTGAAATTAGGCCGGGTGCAGTGGCTCATACCTGTAATCCTAGCACTTTGAGAGGCTGAGGCGGGCGGCATGAGGTCAGGAGATTGAGATCATCCTAGCCAACATGGTGAAATCCTGTCTCTACTAAAAAATACAAAAAAATTAGCCAGGCATGGCGGCATGCGCCTGTGGTCTCAGCTACATGGAAGGCTGAGGCAGGGGACTCACATGAACCTAGGAGGTGGAGGTTGCAGTGAGTCGAGATCACGCCACTGCACTCCAGCCCGGTGACAGAGAAAGACTCCATCTCAAAAATATATATATATATTAGAATTGAACTGCCTTAATCATAAGGATGCAAGAGAAACTTTTGTGAGCATTCAGATATATCTGAGATGAGAAGCATAGAGTGCTAGAATCCTGCATTAGCAAGAGGGTACAAGGAATACCTTTCGACCGTACTATTCCAACAGCTTTGTACATGAAAAAACTAATACACAAAGCCTGTGGTTGGTGCGAAGGAGGCAAGGAGGAGACTCTCTGTATCCTCTGGTTGTGACTGTTCAACCCATCCAAGGGATGCAGCTCCCAGCACAGTGTGCTCTGACTCACAAGGAATAGCCAGCTTAGTGCCTGTCAAGGCTTCTCTCTCCCAACCCCGGCGGCCGGATCCCACAGGCAGGTTCTAGCTCTGGATGGTACGTTCCAGCCCCAGCCTGGCCCCAGTTTTAAAGGCCACCCCTGGATATCTATGGACTCTGGGAGATGTAGGATGGAAACGAGCAGAGACTCGGGATGTGCACCAGGCTAGAGCCAGAATGCGGGCAGTTCAGGCGGCCTGTGCAGTAAATACACACTAAGATGTCGTCCAGCAGTCCCCTGTACCAAGGCCCTGCAGAAAGCACCAGCAAATAAAACAGCCTGACAGCTACGGGCTGGAGAAGAGACCCAGGCTGGCCTGGGCGGGGTGGAGACATTGTTAAACACTCAGTTGAGTATCTGTGGGCAAGTCTTGAGATCTCCGAATAGAATCTGAGCTTTGTTTTTTGGTCTGGGTTGTGGTTTTTTGTTGTTTTTTTGTTTTGTTTTGTTTTTCAGACAGAGTCTTGCCCTGTCGCCAGGCTGGAGTGCAGTGGTGCAATCTCGGCTCACTGCAACTCCATCTCCTGGGTTCAAGTGATTCTCCTGCCTCAGCCTTCAAAGTAGCTGAGACTACAAGTGCACGCCACCATGCCCAGCTAATTTTTTGTAATTTTAGTAGAGACAGGGTTTCACCACGTTAGCCAGGATGGTCTCGATCTTCTAACCTCATGACCCTCCTGCCTCGGCCTCCCAAAGTGTTGGGATTACAGGCATGAGCCATGGTGCCTGGCCTCTTTTTTTTTTTTTTTTTTGAAGGAAGTACAAATATGAATTATGTGATTCCCTTTTCCCCTCTTGGCCTGCCTTGCTAATCTGCCACTGGATCGAATCCTTTTCCTCCTTCCTTACACGCTGTGTTCATCTAGCAACCAGAGCGTTCCTGCCACCTGAGTCATTCTGTCCTGTGCTGCTCTGTCACCCTGTGAGTGTGAAGCCCTACTCCGGCCCTGCAGGAGGAAGGATGCAGAGACAAGCCAGGCATCTCTGTAGCTGTGCGTTTGGCTTTGAAATAGGAGGGACTCTTAGGATAGAAAGTCTAGGGTAGGAGGGCAGGGGCTTGACTTTTGGCAGTAAGGTAGGAAGGTAGGTGGTTTTATTGCAGAGGACTGGGTTTTACTTGCTGTGAACCTGTTTAGCTCTTTAAGAACTGAACCTAAGTGCTTTTTTTTCCAACTTATTTGTTTTGGGCTCCAGCTTCCTGCACTTGCAGTTTCTGTCAGACTAGTTTGTTAAAAAAGCATTTCGAACAAATACCAGAGGACAGGAAGAAAGCAAAATACTGGCACTTGTGAAAACTGTTGTTTTTACATGACTTGAATTTTAGTTCCTACTCGGGGTTAAAGAAAGTTGTCTTCAGAATAAAGAGTGCCTGTTAGGTGAGAGAGGATTTGCAACTGGACTTGGAGATTCTGTGGCATTGGCGACATCTGTTTCTATGTATGGGCTTTAAAACACCAAGAAAAATATATGGGAGAGCCTTCCTTTTGTTACATACTAAGTGTTTTCCTGAAAAGGTATACGAAAACATTAAAAAACTGATCCTGGCCGGGCGCGGTGGCTCACGTCTGTAATCCCAGCACTTTGGGAGGCCAAGGTGGGTGGATCCAGAGGTCAGGAGTTCAAGACCAGCCTGACCAACATGGTGAAACCCTGTCTGTACTAAAAATACAAAAATTAACCAGGTGTGGTGGCACGCGCCTGTAATCCGAGCTACTCAGGAGGCTGAGGCAGGAGAATCAATTGAACCCAGGAGGCAGAGGTTGTGGTGAGCCAACATCGCGCCATTGCACTCCAGCCTGGGCGACAGAGCAAGACTCCTTCTCAAAAAACAAACAAACAAACAAAACTGATCCCTACTCAGAATGCAACAGGTGAGCTCACTGAAGACTTGCTCTTACCAGCAAGTCTTATAAATTGAGGCACTTGAAGGACTGGGACTAGGGTGAGGTTAGCAAGGGGAGGCCTAGACTCTCGGTAATTAGGATAAATGGCATTTTCATGCAGCATTTTAGCAAATCAAAATTAATGCAAAAAATTTTGATCATGAACAAATAACCAAAATGTTAAGTAAAGATGGAATTCACCCTTACTCCATTCTTTTTGGAGGCTTCAAATATTTGCAATTGCTGTTTTTTGTTTTGAGACAGGGTCTCACTCTATCACCGAGGCTGGAGTGCAGTGGCACGATCGTGGCTCACTGCAGCCTTGATCTGCTGGGCTTAAGCAATTCTCCCATCTCTGCTTCCCAAGTAGCTGAGACCACAAGCATGTACCACCACACCTGGGTAATTTTGTTTATTTTTTTTTGTACAGACAAGGTCTCGCTATGTTGCCCAGTTTGATCTTGAACTCCTGAGCTCAAGTGAACCTCCTGCCTCATCCTCCCATAGTGCTAGTGTCAGAGGCATTTGAACCAGAACAACTCCATTTTGAATAGAAACTGGGTAAAATAAGGCTGAGACCTACCGGGCTGCATTCCCAGAAGGTTAGGCGCTCAAGTCACAGGATGAGATAGGAGGTCGGCACAAGATACAGGTCACAAAGACCTTGCTGATAAAGCAGATGGCAGTAAAGAAGCCAGCCAAAACCCACCAAATCCATGATGGCATGAAAGTGACCTCTGGTCATCCTCACTGCTCATTATATTGCTAATTAAAATGCATTAGTATGCTAAAAGACACTCCCACCAGTGCCCTGACAGTTTACAAATGCCATGGCAACGTCAGGAAGTACCCTATATGGTCTCAAAAGGGGAGGAACCCTCAGGTCCAGGAATTGACTGCCCTCCCCCTTACCAGAAAACTCATGAATAATCCACCCCTTCTTTAGCATATAATCAAGAAGTAACAATAAGTATAAGCAGCTGAGCCGCCCGTGGCCCTGCTCTGCCTATGGAGTAGCCATTCTTTATTTCTTTACTTTCTTTTTTTGTTTGTTTGTTTTGAGATGGAGTCTCTGTCACCCAGGCTGGAGTGCAGTGGCACAGTCTCAGCTCACTGCAACCTCCGCCTCCCGGGTTCAAGTGATTCTCCTACCTCAGCCTCCTGAGTAGCTGGGATTACAGGTGCACACCACCATTCCCAGCTAATTTTGGTATTTTTAGTGGAGACGGAGTTTTACCATGCTGGCCAGGCTGGTCTTGAACTCCTCGAACTCCTGACCTTGTGATCCGCCCACCTCGGCCTCCCAAAGTGCTGGAATTACAGGCATGAGCCACCTTACTGGGCCTGTTCCTTTACTTTCTTAACAAACTTGCTTTCCTCTATGGATTCGCCTTGAATTCTTCCTTGTGAGAGATCCAAGAACCCTCTCTTGGGGTCTGGATCGGGACCCCTTTCCAGTAACGCTAGGATTACAGGCATGAGCCACCACACCTGGCCGAGAATTGTTTCATCAAACCTGAATGTAGGACCACTATGTGAAGAGGCAGTGGGGGATCCAAGAGGCCCAGGAGTGGAAAGGAAAATGGGAGTTTAAATCTACTGTGACCCTATGTGGGAGACTGGACTGAGGTTCTCAAGAAGTACTGTTGACACATTTACTTTCTTCCTTATTTCTTTATGGCGGGTGGGGAGGAAGGCTCCTCCTGGTGGAACTGCCTTTGCAAAAATTTTAACAGTGAGACAATTATGGCAGTGAAGAAGACCTCATCTGGCCAACCCCCATCTTGCCTTTGGCTTCAAGCTGCCCTTGATTATTTCTAGGCTTAGGCCAAGCTAACTTTGGGAGATATCTAGTTTAGAGTTTAACCGATAGTAGCCCTTCCCAAAAATTCAATCCCCTTTGTAATCAGAGATCACAAGACTAGGATAATAGAGGAGACTGAATTCTGCTAAGGTGGAGACCTAAATGATTGCCAGCCATTATTCTAGGGGCCACAAGACATCCAACTTCCCCAATTACTCCTAAAGGTAACATCACTATTGTATAACCTAAGATTGGCCTTTGGAGATATGTTTTCAGGTTTTTGCATGTCGCAACCGATGGCTCCACCTGGGCTTGGCCGCAGTTCCTGTGGCCCCACCCAGAAGGGGCTCAGGGAGGATGAAGACCATTTGCCACAACTCTACGATTGTGCCCCCAACCAATCAGCAGCAAACACGGTTGCCTGGCTACCCCTTCCCCCAAACTATCTTTGAGAAACCCTAGCCTTTGAATTTCTGGAGAGATGGATTTGAGTAATATTTGACTCCCACATGACATGGCCAGCCTCGTGTCTATTAAACTCTTTCTTTTTCTTTTTCTTTTTTTTTTTGACAGAGTCTCACTCTGTCAACCAGGCTGGAGTGCAATGGCGTGGTCTTGGCTTACTGCAACCTCGGCCTCCTGGGTTTGAATGATTTCCCTGCCTCTGCCTCCTGAATAGCTGGGATTACAGGTGCCTGCCACCATGCCCAGCTAATTTTTATATTTTTAGTAGAGACTGGGTTTCTCCATGTTGGCCAGGCTGGTCTCGAACTCCTGACGTTGTGATCTGCCCGCCTCAGCCTCCCAAAGGGCTGGGATTACAGGTGTGAGCCACTGTGCCCAGCCTAAACTCTTTCTTTATTCCAATGCCATCATCTCAGTGAATTGGTTTTTGTCTGTGCAGGGGGCAGGAAGAACCCACTGGGTGGCTGCTAGGCAGGCGCTGCTCCCCTGAGGGGCCAGCTATGCCATGATGAGGAAAAGGGTAGCATGTACGTACTTTTTCATTCTGTTCCATCAGATCATCTTTGCTCCCTGCTCTGTGCTTTAATGAGCAGATCTTCATGAACTCTATCAACCAAGATCTTTGCTGCCCTGTGTTCAAATTGGGTTAGGAAAATGGGAGGTAACAACAGGCAATCAGAGGTTGGGAGAAGACAGAGGTCACAGTATTGAGTCCCTGGCTCCATTCCAGCTGGGCTTCAGGTCAGCTGTTTCCCTAAGCGGTCAGTTTCTTTTCTCAGTTCTTCTCTCTGAGCTTTGTAACCACCTGCAATGCCCTTTGACCTAGAGGTGATATTCTAGACCTGGCATGCCTCAGCATCCCTTATGGGTTTCCCTCAACCCCTTGGTAAACAGCCTTTCAGTAATCCCTCCTCCGCCGCTCTCTGTAGGTGTAGCATCTGTCTCTTGTGGAAGACTCTAACACCTAAGTCGTGAGTGCCCATCACCAAGCAAAGGCAGGGCCCAGTCCGGGCCTCAGGCCCCTTGGCATTGACAGTTGAGTTTCCACTCAGAGAAGAACGCAATTCTGCCCTGCTTTTCTGGCTTTAGATCCTGTGCACAGTCAAGGGCACCTGTGAATGAGCTGCAGGAAGTTTAAAGAATAGATAATTCCCATTAGTATCATCTCTACCTCTTTGGATTTAAAATATTTATTCAAGAATGAGAAGCTTGATCTCATTCCTGAGAACATCCAATCACCTGCCGCTGAGAGGGGAAAGCCCCTAGTCAGCAGAAATAAATACCACTGAGTCACTGTATCACCATTAAGCTTTCTGACCTGTTCCAAAACATTGAAAACAGCTGGGATTTCCAGCCCCAAACAAGATGCTCTGTGCCTCTGCAGCTGAGAGGATGACAGGTAAAGCCAAGAAACCAAGAGGCTTTGCTGTGCACATTTTTCAGTTGGCGTCTCATACCATACAGCTGCCCAAAGTCTGTGACACCACTAATGACCACATTTCTATGGCTGAGGAAGCTGTACCATCAGTTTTTTGTACTGCTGTGTTTAAAAAAAAAAAAAAAAGCAGAGCCAGATGTTTGATGTGCCACAGGGATTATGAACACAGGCCAGCACTGAAAAGCAATGGAATCAAGGATTGCATGTGAAAGTCCCGAGTGTGGGGCCTGGGCCTCAGAGCTCTTCTTCCGCATCAGCACAACCTGATGGAAGGCTGGCCTTCGTAGCAGGAAGCAAGGGACTCCTAACCTCCTTTTAGAAGAGTGTCACTTCCTAGGTTGTCTCTACTCTCCCTCCCTCTCTTCCTTTCTTCCTTCCTTCCCCTCTCTTAACCAGCGTTCTCACAAGCAGCAATATCAATAGATTTGTTTTCTTTTCCTTTTCCAGCCTAGCACTGAAGGTGCCAATAAATATAAATGGGCCAGATGCAATGGCTCACACCTTTAATCCCAGCGCTTTGGGAGGCCAAAGCGGGTGGATCACCTGAGGAGTTCAAGACCAGCCTGGTGAAACCCTGTCTCTACTAAACATAAACACACACACACACACACACACACATTAGCATGGTGGCAAGTGCCTGTAATCCAGCTACTCAGGAGGCTGAGGCAGGAGAATCGCTTGAACCTGGGAGGCAGAGGTTGCAGTGAGCTGAGATCATGCCACTGCACTCCAGCCTGGGTGACAAGAGCAAGACTCCATCTCAAAAAATAAATAAAAATAAATAAGTAAAAATGAGCCATTCAATAAGATTCATCTATGTGATAGTCAAAATAATGGGTGCGTTCAGGTGGTAAAGAGAGAGGGAGGGAGTGTGTGTGTGCATGCATGTGTGTAAAATTGCCAAGCTTCACACTAGATTTTTGCACTTTGCTGTATGTAGATTATACCCCAGGTTTTTTTTAGAATTGGGTGAGACAAGCTACCTGATAGTGATACTGTGAATTAAAAGGTGTCTTCACTACACCCAGCTCGACCATGGAGCTCCCTTACATATTGCTGATCACTGCCTGAAAGTCCAATGTATAATCTACTTGATAGAATGAAAAACTCATAATAAATTATAGAGCCACAGGAAGTTGCAAAATAAGCATACAGGGAAGTCGTATCTCTCTTCTCCTCCCCCAGTATTGGCATCTTTCGTAACTATAGCACAAAAGCAAAACCATGAAATTGACATTGGTACAGCCATGGCCCTTACTCAGATTTCATCAATTATACTTGCACTCTTCTGTGTGTGTGTGTGTTTATGGTTTATGCAATTTTATCATGTGCATATTCATGTAGCCACCAACACACTCAAGATATAAAACTATTCCATCATCATGACATTTGATAAAATTTTAACAGAAAAGTCGTATTTGCAGTCCTCTCCCAACCCCCCTAAAAGTCCCCTGCTGTATTTAGCTACTGTTCTTTCTTTTTTTTTAGGCAGAGTCTCGCTTTGTCTCCCAAGCTGGAGTACAGTGGCACAACCTCAGCTCACTGCAACCTCTGCCTCCTGGGTTCAAGCAATTCTCCTGCCCCAGCCTCCTGCATGGTTGGGACTACAGCCGTGCACTGCCAAGCCTGGCTAATTTTTTTTTGTATTTTTAGTGGAGATGGGGTTTTGCCATGTTGTTCAGGCTAGTCTCAAATTCCCGACCTCAAGTGATCCACCTGCCTCAGCCTCCTAAAGTGTTAGAATTATAGGTGTGAACCACCATGCCCGGCCACTTGTTCTTTATTATACTGAGCAGAGTGATGATTAGAAGAATAGAAGACATCTTGCTTCCCTGATGACTGTTACTGACCCAGGGGCGGCTGTGTAATCTGTTTGGGCATTCAGCCTAAACAGACTGAGCAGAGGATAAAGAGTCTGTGGTTGGGAGAGAGATGTTCCCCCTCTCTCCCGGCCTCACTCTTATATCCCTCTGTTTCTCCAGGTAAACCTCAGTAAGGAAGCACTATAGACTCTGATGATTTTGGCAGATATCTTATATCCTAAAAAAAACCCAACCTTAGGATGATGCTAAGGACACCTCAGTGGAGCAGTGGAAGAAGCCTGAGATCTTAATGACGTCTTGAAAAGCTGATTCACGCAGTTACCGGAGCCCATCCTAACTCTGGACTTACAGTGAGACAGTGAAAGCTCTTATGGTTTTAGTCCATTTAAGTTAGGCTTTTCTGTGTTTTTCAGCCAAAAGGAGGATAACTGAAGGTTATCTACAAAAAACCTACATCTAACATCATACACAATGGTGAAAGACTGAATCCTTTCCCCCTAAGATCAGGAACAAGGCAAGAATCCACTCTCACTACTTCTATTCAGTATCATACTAGAGGGCCAGTCCATGTAATTTGGTAACAAAAAGAAAGAGAAGGCAGCCTGATTGGAAAAAAAAAAAAAAAAAAAAAAGAAGTTAAACTATCTCTGTTCAAAGATGACATGGGCCAGGAACAATGGGTCATGCCAGTAATCCCAACACTTTGGGAGGCCAAGGTGGGTAGATTGCTTGAGGTCAGGAGTTTGAGACCAGCCTGGCCAACATGGTGAAACCCCCATCTCTACTGAAAATACAAAAATTAGTTGGGCATGTGGTGGGCACCTATAATCCCAGATACTCAGGAGGCTGAGGCAGGAGAATCGCTTGAACCCAGCAGGCGGAAATTTCAGTGAGCCAAGATCGTGCCACTGCACTCCAGCCTGAGCAACAGAGCGAGACTCTGTCTCAAAAAAAGAAAAAGAAAAAGAAAAAAAAGCTAGACACAGTGGCACATGCCTGTAGTCCCAGCTACTCCGGAGGCTGAGGTGGGAGGATCACTTGAGCTCAGGAGTTCTGGGCTGTAGCACGCTATGCTGATGAGGTGTCCGCGCTAAGTTTGGCATCAGTATGGTGACCTCCCAGGAGCGTGGGACCACCAGGTTGCCTAAGGAGGGATGGACCTGCCCAGGTTGGACACGGAGCAGGTCAAAACTCCCATGCTGATCAGTAGTGGGAAAATGCTAACTCGTATCTGAAATCCATCTCAGTTGCCCCTTGCCTTGTCAGCAATCATCAATCCATTTTAAGCCACCATGGACCACCTGGACCACCATGTGCTCTGCCATAGCCCTGCCCTGGAGGTTTCTTTTGTTTTGTTTTTTGAGGCGGAGTCTTGCTCTGTGACCCAGGCTGGAGTGCAGTGGCACTATCTCGGCTCACTGCAACCTCCATCTCCCAAGTTCAAGCGATGCTCCTGTTTCAGCCTCTCTAGTAGCTGGGATTATAGGTGCCTGCCACCATCCCCAGCTAATTTTTGTATTTTTAGTAGACACAGGGGTTTCACTATGTTTACCAGGCTAGTCTTGAACTCCTAACCTCATGTGATCCGCCAGCCTCAGCCTTTCAAAGTGCTGGGATTACAGGCAGGAGCCACAGTCCTGGCCTGCCCTGGAGGCTTTTATTATAAAATACCCTCCCTCCAGGGGCTGATGATCTCCCCTGTACAGCTTCGCTAGACACAGACCTTGCCCTTATTTCCAGAGTACTAACTAGAACTGGGCTGTGGTGTTTCATGGAGATTCTTTAGAAGCTGCTAGTTAACATAAGGGAATTGTAACACAGGCCTAGAAAATTCATGGGTCTAGGACTTCCCACAGTGGAACGCAGTTTTGCTTAAACCTGAGCCTGCAGTCACGTAGTAAGGCCACCGAACTTCACTTCTTCCCTGACCTCGCAGCGAGTCTTTGGGTATGTCTTCTCTTCTAAGCGTCCAGCCCCAAAGAGAAGAAGGATCTGCCCACTCATACCAGTATAAGGACTCCTTCCAACAGCCTCATTTCACATTTTAGGACCTACCTTATCCCAGAATGACTGACAACAGAAATGGGCCATCCCTGACAGCAAGGCTATCCTTGCCCCAACTGGATAGACAGTTTCTCAACAGATCCAGGTAACTCAGTATTTTATAGGATCATAGTCTAGCACTGGGTTAGACATGGAATACTCAATCCAGGTTATTTTTTAGAATCTCCTTTAATTGAAAGGGACAATTCTCCAGCTATTTTCAGGGTCTTGTTTCTTGATCTCTTGTAAGTAACTGCTTGCACAGTAATATGTGTGTGTACTTTTACCAAAAATAAGAATAATATGTTGTCTATATCTTTGCATAGTTTATTTCCTTACACCATGCATATCAAACCCATTCACTCTAGACGGCGTGGTAGCCAGTCTCTGAAGATAGCCCAAAATGAACCACGTCTCCTGGTATTAAATCTTCGTGTGGTCTTCTCACATAGAATCTGCGCTAACCTCATGATTCACTCATCCAATAGAACATGGCAGACATGACATTATACTAATTCTAGGCCTAAGCCTAAAGAAAGCTTCTGTCTTTATGCTTTTTTTTTTTTTATGAGACGAGTCTCTGTCTTTTTTTTTTTTTTTTTTTTAATATAAAAACGGGGTTTCACCATGTTGTTCAGGCTGAACTCCCGACCTCAGGTGATCCACCCGCCTTGGCCTCCAAAGTGCTTGGATTACAGGTGTGAGCCACTATGCCCAGCCGAGACAAGTCTCACTCTGTCACCAGGCTGGAGTACAGTGGCATGATCTTGGCTCACTGCAAACTCCTCCACCTCCCAGTTTCAACTGATTCTCCTGCCTCTGTCTCCCCAGTAGCTGGGATTACAGGCGTGCACCACCATGCCCAGCTAATTTTTGTATTTTATTAGAGATGGGGTTTCACCATGTTAGCCAGGATGTTCTTGATCTCTTGACCTCATGATCCGCCCACCTCGGCCTCCCAAAGTGCTGAGATTACGAGCATGAGCCACAGCAGGCAGCTCCTGTCTTTGTACTTATAAAAACCCTGAAGCAGCTCTGCTCAGCGGCTTACACTTGTAATCCCAGCACTTTGGAAGGCTGAGGTGTGCGGATCATCTTAGGTCAGGAGTTTAAGACCAGCCTGACTAACATGGTGGAACCCTGTCTGTACTGAAAATACAAAAATTAGCCAGGCATGGTGGCAGATGCCTATAATCCCAACTACTCAGGAGGCTGAGGCAGGAGAATCACTTGAACCTGAAAGGTGGAGGTTGCAGTGAGCTGAGATCATGTCAGTGCACTCCAGCCTGGGTGACAGAGTGAGAACTTGTCTCAAAAAACAAACAAAAAAACCCGGAAACAGCATGGAAGAAATCAGGCTACCCTACCAAAGAGACCACATAGAGAGGTTAGTCACATGGAGAGAGGTCCCAGCCCCCAGTCATCCCTGCCAAGGCTGCAGACATATGAATGATGCCATCTGCAAGGTCCCATCCATGCCACCATCTGACTGCCTTATTCAGCCACTATGTTTCAAGTGTCTTATTTGGTGACTATTGATAATAGAGCATGTTGAAGTCAGGGATGTCAGACCAGCTTGGCCAACATGATGAAACCCTGTCTCTTCTGCAAATACAAACACTAGCTGGGCATGGTGGCATGCACCTGTAGTCCCAGCTACTTAGGAGGCTGAGGTGGGAGGATTTCTTGAACCTGGGAGGTGGAGGTTGCAGTGAGCCGAGATTGCACCACTGTACTCCACCCTGAGCAACAGAGTAAGACTCCACCTCAAAGAAACAAAACAAAACACAACAAAAATTAGCTGGGAGGCCGGGCGCGGTGGCTCAAGCCTGCAATCCCAGCACTGGGAGGCTGAGGCGGGTGGATCACGAGGTCAAGAGATCGAGACCATCCTGGTCAACACGGTGAAACCCCGTCTCTACTAAAAATACAAAACATTAGCTGGGCATGGTGGCACGTGCCTGTAATCCCAGCTACTCAGGAAGCTGAGGCAGGAGAATTGCCTGAACCCAGGAGGCGGAGGTTACGGTGAGTCGAGATCGCGCCATTGCACTCCAGCCTGGGTGACAAGAGCGAAACTCCGTCCCAAAAAAAAAAAAAAAAAAAATTAGCTGGGCATGGTGGCATGCACCTGTAGTCCCAGCAAGTTGGGAGACTAAGGTAGGAGAGTCACTTGAACCCAGGAGGTGGGGGTTGCAGTGAGCCAAGATCATGGCACTGCACTCCAGCCTAGGCAACAGGGCAAGACTCTGTCTCAAAAAAAAAAAAAAAAAAAAGTCTATAGAAAGAAAATGTGTATCTATTCATTCATTCAATCATCCATTTATTCAACAAATAGTCAATGAGTACCAATCGTAGGACAGATACTCTTCAAAACATTCAGAACTCAATTCTAGGCGTCCTGTCACTGCTGCAACAGTTATAGAGTATTTTTTTAGTTTACAAAGTTATTTCTCCTGATGGATTAAATTGGTCACCAAAACCTTAAAATTCCCAAAAGAAGATAAGGCTACTTTCCACCATCCATAAAGGTTGGTAAGATTTGTTTTCATAACTTCAGCACCATGTAATGATGGTAATGATGGTTATTGTGGCCCTGAATTATTTCAAATGTAAAGAATGATAGTGACAGCTCTGTAAAGAGAGAGGCCTAATAGAAGTTTCTCATCAATAAGTGGTCATAAATGTAGGTGATGATGCTATTCCAAAAACACCACTTATGAATAATACAATGCACTTGAAATCTAAGTATGCCTCTCAACAGGAATGACACAAGCTGACATAAATAAATAAGTGACCAGTGTGTTATGATGATAAGTGTTTTATAAATACCTAATTATATCATATTAAACGTGGGTGGAAAATGGTGGTGGGGCAGTTAGACTCACATGTGTTCCTTTCTAGTTCCTGAGTACTTCTCAGAATTTTTCACAAGGTGGTCAGTTTCATGCTCCATGCCTCAGGACAATGTGCAAATTTCCTTAGGTGGACCTGCTAAATTATTGAATAGACCCAGGCAACAAATGATATACTAAATATTTGATTAGTACCAAGAAAAGCATTTGAACACACAGCAATATTTTCTTTTTCTATTCGCCCGTTTTTTTTTTTTTTTTTTTGAGATGGAGTCTTGCTCTGTCACCCAGCCTGGAGTGCAGCGACGTGATCTCAGCTCACTGCAAACTCCACCTCCCGGGTTCAAGCAATTCTCTGCCTCAGCCTCCTGAGTAGCTGGAATTACAGGCACCCACCACCACGCCCAGCTAATTTTTTTTTGTATTTTTAGTAGAGACAGGGTTTCACCATCTTGGACAGGCTGGTCTTGAATCCTGACCTCGTGATCCACCCGCCTTAGCCTCCCAAAGTACTGGGATTACAGACGTGAGCCAATATTTCATAAAAATAGATAAATTCTAGAAGTTGCAGCGTTAAAAAAACAAAAGGATAGTGTGAATTTCTTACATGTAAAATGTAGGCATTAACACTGTATTTTCAAGAATGTGGCTATTTTCATATATGAAAACTAACGTGAATGCATTTGATACGAGGAGGTGCATGATATTAGTCATTTGATATGAGGAGGCGCATGATATTAGTCATTTGAAATGTGTCCCTCAGAGGCTATATCTAGGAATCAAGAAACTTAAGATCTATTTGTGTTTTTCAGTCCAGAGCGAAGTTAGCAAGTGTTGAAAGCTGTTAATTTTAGAGAAGATGGAAAAATGATGAAAAAGAAAATGAGAATGCCCTGTGTTCCTGTGACTTCAAAGAAACCTGTAGACATAACTCCATTCATCTCAGAGAATAACCCTGCTAATTATGTTATACGTATTATATATAATTATATTGTTATACGTAATAAACTAATTTCTTAGTTGCTTGTTTTATAGAAAGAGAGTTCAGGCCTTGGGAAAAGAATTGTGCAAAAGTGGAAAAACCAGAAAGAAACTCTTAGATCTTCTAACTCTTTGGCGTAGATTATTCTTTCTCTGTAACTGGAGACACATTTTCCTCCTGCTCTAACTGGTTCCGTGGATTGTGAGCTCCATAGTGGGAATGTATCTTTTTTTTCTCTCCTAGTTTCCCCTACTCACTGTTGATTCTCTTCCCATCTCTCAGCTCACTTTCCAATGTTTTTCCAGTAAGTGTCTCTTCTATTAGATAAGTCTTGCAGTTATTGGTCTCTCCTTGGCCAACTCCCTTCCTTTTTTTAAATTGAGATTGAGTCTCACTATGTTGCCTAGGGTTCTCTCTAACCCCCAGGCTCAAGCAATCCTCCTGCCTCAGTCTCTCCAGTAGCTAGAATTACAGGCACACACTGCCACACCCAGCTACTTTTTTTTTTTTTTTTGAGACAGAGTCTCACCTTGTCTCCCAGGCTAGAGTGTAATGGCACAACCTCAGCTCACTGGAACCTCTGCCTGCCAAGTTCAAGCAATTCTCATGGCTCAGCCTCCCGAATAGCTACTCGGGATTATAGGCATGTGCAACCACGCCTGGCCAATTTTTGTATTTTCAGTAGAGATGGGGTTTCGCCATGTTGGCCAGACTGGTCTCAAACTCCCGACCTCAAGTGATCCACACACCTTGGCCTCCCAAAGTGCTGGGATTACAGGAGTGAGCCACATGCCTGACCTAAATTTTAGCTTGTATAGTGGAGGTGTTAGTGCATCTCAGTGAGACTATCTGACACTTTCTGCCCCCTCCCCCCTACTCCTATCTGAGCAGTAGTGGTGATGTTCTGTGTTCACTGCCCTTAGCATAGGGTTGGTAGAGAAAAAAATACAGACAAGAAAGGAGAGTTTTTTTTGGTTTTTCCATTTAAAAGTAGACTGTGAGGCTGGGTGCAATCACTTATGCCTGTAATCCCAGCACTTTGGGAGGTTGAGGCAGGTGGATCACCTGAGGTCAGGAGTTCAAGACCAGCCTGGCCAACATGACGAAACCCCGTATCTACTAAAAATACAAAAATTAGCTGGGTGTGGTGGTAGGCACTGTAATTCTAGCTACTCAGGAGGCTGAGGCAAGAAAATCACTTAAACCCGGGAGGAGGAGGCTGCCGTAAGCTGAGGTTGTGCCATTGCACTCCAGCCTGGGTGACAGGAGCGAAACTCCATCTCAAAAACAAAAAAAAGACTATGAAACTCATTCCAGAAACAGTAGCCTGAAGGAAAATATATTTAGTCTAAAAATCCTTTCTTTTGAGCATCAGAATCTGGCTTTTGAATATCAGAAGCTAAAATCCCAAAGAATTTAGAAGAGTAAAGTATTTCTATCATCAGTAAGTTTGGAAGAAGACATGCTCATATAAGAGTTTGCCCCACTCAAGGCAGGACGTGGTGGCTCATGCCTGTAATCCCACCACTTTGGGAGGCTGAGACGGGTCGATCACTTGAGGTCAGGAGTTCCAGACCAGCCTGGCCAACATGGTGAAACCTCATCTCTACTAAAAATACAAAAATTAGCCAGGCATGGTTTCAAGTGCCTGTAATCCCAGCTACTCAGGAGGCTGAGACAGGAGGATCACTTGAACTTGAAAGGCAGAGGTTGCAGTTAGCCGAAATCATGCCACTGCACTCCAGCCTGGACAACAGAGCAAGATTCTGTCTCAAAAAAATTTAAAAAAAGTTTACCCCACTCTAGAGGATATAAGATCCCCTGACAGGGTGGAGGAACAGAAATAATTTCGATGAGTATCCTTTCTTGCACCATTCCAAGCCTGAAGAGGAGCAAGGGGAAATAAAAGAAACTCCAGATTGGCTTGGGTCTCTGAAGTGGAGGGAATCTGTTGTTAAACATCAGTCTCCACCAGGCACGGAGCTCATACCTGCAATCCCAGTGCTTTGGGAAGCCAAGGTGGGAGGATTGCTTGGAGCTAGGAGTTTGAGACCAGCCTGGGCAACACAATGACATCCCACCTCTACAAAAAATAAAACAATTAGCCAGGCCTGGTGGCATGTGCCTGTAGTCTCAGCTAATCTCAGAAGGCTGAGAAAGCAGGATGGCTTGAGCCCAGGAGATCGAAGCTGCAGTAAGACATAATCTGCCACTGCACTCCCACCTTAGCAATAGAGCAAGACTCTGTCTCAAAAAAATAAAACAAAACAAAAGTCAGTCTTATATAGGCTTCTTGCATCCAGCATGGACTGGGCATAGGTCACAAAAGTACATGAAACTGTCCCGCTACCCTACCTATAGCCTTCCAGGCAGGTGAACAAGCAGCCAAATATTTTCCATTCCCTGGGAGAGATGTGAAGGCAGCTGAGAGAGAGATGATTTAGGATTAGGAAGAAGGAAATGGTAGCAGATAATCCCCTGAACATTCTGACCACAGATCTGATGAGAAAATAAACATCTCAAGAGATTCCAGCCAGGCGCGGTGGCTCAAGCCTGTAATCCCAGCACTTTGGGAGGCCGAGGCGGGTGGATCACGAGGTCAAGAGATCGAGACCATCCTGGTCAATATGGTGAAACCCCGTCTCTATTAAAACTACAAAAAATTAGCTGGGCATGGTGGCGCGTGCCTGTAGTCCCAGCTACTCAGGAGGCTGAGGCAGGAGAATTGCCTGAACCCAGGAGGCGGAGGTTGCGGTGAGCCGAGATCGCGCCATTGCACTCTAGCCTGGGTAAAAAGAGCGAAACTCCGTCCCCAAAAAAAAAAAAAAAAAAAAGAGATTCCAGTGAGAAAGATGAAGAACAACCAAAGGCCGGATAAAATGTGGCCATTGAGGTCAGGCATGGTGGCTCAGGCCTGTAATCCCAGCACTTTGGGAGGCTGAAGCAGGAGGATCACTTGAGCTCAGGAGTTTAAGACCAGCCTGGACAATGTAGTAAGACCCTTGTCTCTAATTTTAAAATTAACATTTATTAAAATAAATAAATGTGGCCATTGAGCCCTAGACACTACCTAGTCCCTCCCCGACCTCACCAGAATGCACCAACATAGCACTCGGAATTGAGATACAGCTCTGGGGTGAGGAGGAGAGAGGCAAGAGTTTGATCAGCTAAGAAAGCCCTGTTGGCTAAAGATTACATTTCTGCCACTAGGCAGAATGGGGACTCAAGTTATAAATCAAGTTTATTGAGCTGGGCACAGTGGTGCTCACCTGTAATCCCAACTACTTGGGGAGGCTGAGGTGGGAGGATTGCTGGAGCCCAAGGGTTAGACACCAGGCTGAGTAACATAGTGAGATCCCATCTCAAAAAGTAATAGTAATAATAATCAAGTTTACATAGAACAAAAATTAGAAAAGCTTTGTTTCCTGCATACCCAAGTATGAGTATTGAAATTTGTTCAAGCTACACTAGTTTTTAATCTGTTCACATGACTGTCTACCACCCTGGGCTATAAACTCATCAATGGTAGGGACTGAGTCGTTTCATCTCTGACTCCTTAGCGCATATCATAAAGACTGAAATGGAGGCTGAATATATGGTCAGTGGATTCAGCCATTTGATTCACATCCAAGCATGATATATCCAATGTTGCCAAACACCCTGAGCAGGGGGGTGGTAAGATAATCCAAGAGCGAAATCTATTTAGCCAGGGATCCATGTGTGTTTGGGACGGAGAAGATGAGATAGTAGGGGCAGTGGGGAGGCAGCCTGTGGGAAATCCCAAGAGGTGCCTTTGTGTAATCATCACTAGAGATTATAAGGTTGTTAAACCATGGGGGATTTTTTCCGGGCTGGAAGAATCGCTGTAGGATCTAACCCAAAACAAAGTCAGGCATTTTTGCTTCAAAGCCTGTAGACGGGGCTGATTTTAAGAGTAGGTGGATTTTACCTTTGCCTCCACGTGTGATTTTAGAGTCCCAAGCAGCTCCCTGCAAATCTTCCCCATCTGCTGTTGCTGGGTGATGCCTGGTATTCCACTGTCAATTCTCCCTCCATTTCTTTAGCCTGAAATCTTATTCCTTGCTAAAATGGAGACAGATTTGAGAAAAAGAAATATTTTGCGTTACTATCAGCCTTTTATCCTTTGAGCTGACCAAAAGTGCGAAGGAATTTTTTTTTTTTGTATTTTTAGTAGAAATGGGGGTTTCACCGTGTTAGCCAGGATGGTCTCTATCTCCTGACCTCACGATCCTCCTGCCTCGGCCTCCCAAAGTGCTGGGATTACAGGCATGAGCCACCACACCCAGGCTTTGCATTTTTAAAACAAGAGATAGGTTGGATGGAGAGGTAGAAAGTAGCAGGTACGTGGAAGTTGGGAAGGAGGCTCCCTGAGTGGAGAAAAGACAGAATAGAGAAGCCCCAGGTACAGATTCTTTGCAGGCTTTGCAGTTCTGCATAGGGCCTTCTATACCTAGGCAAGAACAGGCTGTGGATCTGGATCTAGGAGAACTGGAGAAAGAAAATAGAGGAGTTCCCCATCCCCCACTGTCTCACACTAGTCATTGGCACCTTGAGAATTGTCCTGGCCTGCTTAGTAGCAGTTTTCTGTCTTGGATGAATTGATGCTTTTCTAAGAAGAAAGAGAGGCGTGATGGACGGCAGCCGAAGTAAACCCTGGGGCATGCACCAACTCACCAAATTGATTCCTGGGCTTGGGATACAGAGAACTATGTAATTACGAGACTGTAATGCTTGTAAATTGGCTTGAGGAAATTAGACACATAAACCCGATTGCCAGGAGCAATGAGATAAGATAGATTTTTTTGGAGCCAAATGGATTTTATGGATGCAAGCATCTTAGAGGCTTGGTTTTTCTGATGACAAGACATTGCTGAGAGAAATCTAATGACTGCAGGAAGTAGCTCTCACTTGCCAAAGCAAAGAAACAGTGATAGTGAGGGCAAAGATGTGACAGGCACAGTCTGAAGGTTTGAGAATGTTCTGGAAAGACTGACTGTCAAGGAGCCCATTCTTCTCCCCATTTAACTAGGTCTTCTCAAGCAGGATGAAAAGGATCTAAGTTCATCTCTGCTGTGCTTCTGTTCAAGTGACTAAGTCATGGACACACTGGTATGGCTTAGAAACAAATACATAGCCATTGTCTTAGTCCCTTGAAGCTACTGTAACAAAATCCCATAAATTGAGTAGCTTATAAACAACAGAAGTTTATTTCTCACAGTTCTAGATGCTGGCAAGTCCAAGATTAAGATGCCAGCAGGTTTGATGTGTGATGAAGGCCTGTCCTCTAGTTCATGGCTAGCGGTAGCGGGCTATCTTCTTACTGTATCCTCACATGGTGGAAGGGGCTAGCTAGCTCTCTGCAATCTCATTTGTGAGGGCTGTGTGCTCTTCTTCTAATCACCTCCCAAAGGCCCCACCTCCTACTACCATCATCTTGGGGGTTAGAATTTCAACATACGAATTTTGGAAGGACACAAACATTCAGACCGTAGCAATCATCGATTGTACCTTAGGTGTCTTTGGAAACTTAGCACCTCCAAATGGAGTGGAGTCAGGAAGACTTAAGTGTTGTAACTTATTTTTTTTTTTTTTTTGAGACAGAGTCTCTCTCTGTCGCCCATGCAACAGAGTACAGTGGCCCAATCTCAGCTCACTGCAACCTCCGCCTCCCAGGTTCATGCGATTCTGGTACCTTGGTCACCTGAGTAGCTGGGATTATGGGTGTGCACCACCATGCCTGGACGATTTTTGTATTTTTAGTGGAGATGGGGTCTCACCATGTTGCCTAGGCTGCTCTTAAACTCCTGACCTCAGGTGATCCACCCATCTTGGCCTCCCAAAAGCGCTGGGATTACAGAAGTGAGCTACTGCGCTCGGCCAAGTGATGTAACTTTTACTGCTGCCTTTCTCTTTGATCTTTACCCTCCCTGCCAACTTCTCAGCCTCTCAGTTGGCATGGTGAAGTGAGCGCTGTGCTGAGAGCCACGGATATGCTTGTTGATTCTACATCGGGGAAAAGAATCACCAGCACATCTCAATATAGGTTAGCAAGACTTTAGTGCTAGAGCTTGAAAAGCAATGGAGTAATAATAATAATAATAATAATAACATGTCCCCAGGGTTCCCTTTACAGTTTTCACAGAGGATGAAACTGGGCTGCAGTGAAATGTCCCTTCACTACACTCAAGAGGCAACTGCAGATACAAGAATAAATAAGAGTGCAAGAACAAATCCACACTGATGATTAGACCGAAAAAACGCTGAAAGCGCCGGGCGCGGTGGCATGTGCCTGTAGTCCCAGCTACTCGGGAGGCTGAAGTGGGAGGATCGCTTGATTCCAGGAGTTCTGGGCTGTAGTGCGCTATGCCGATCGGGTGTCTGCACTAAGTTCAGCATCAATATGGTGACCTCCCGGGAGCGGGGGACCACCAAGTTGCCTAAGGAGGGGTGAACCGGCCCAGTTCGGAAATGGAGCAGGTCAAAACTCCTGTGCTGATCAGTAGTGGGATCGCGCCTGTGAATAGCTACTGCACTCCAGCCTGGGCAACATAGCGGGATCCCGTCTTTAAAAAAAAAAAACAAAACACTGAAAGCAAATCAAGCCATTTGCAATGCTGGGATTGGCGCCTTAGAATAAAGATAACTTAAAAAAAAAAAAAAATTCGGCAACTCAGCTGGGCGCGGTGGCTCACACCTGTAATCCCAGCACTTTGGGAGGTTGAGGTGGGTGGATCACTTGAGGTAGGGAGTTCGAGACCAGCCAGACTAACATGGAGAAACCCCGTCTCTACTAAAATACAAAATTCACTGGATGTGGTGACACATGCCTGTAATCCCAGCAACTCCGGAGGCTGAGGGAGGAAAATCTCTTGAACCTGGGAGGCGGAGGTTGTGGTGAACTGAGATAGCGCCATTGCACTCCAGACTGGGCAATAAGAGCGAAAGTCCGTCTCAAAAAAAAAAAAAAAATTGGCAATTCACCTAGAATTACAATCTTTAAATGTGTCATGTCAATATTTATGCATATGTGCATGTTTAACAAGTGAGGGTTTTTCTTGTTTGTTGTTGTTGTTGTTGAGTGCCTTGAAATGTGTTTAGCTGTTCCCTACTTTTCTTAAGTGGTGACTTTTACAAAGTAGTCACCACAATTGTCCTTACCTTTATATTTGCATTTAATTTATAAACATTTTTCATTTGACCTACGTGCTGGGGATATGCTTCAAGTGAAACAAGGCAAATTGCCCTTGTAAGGAAGGTAAAAGGAAAGAAAATGAGAGGGGTAAGCCCACGTCCCCCACTCTCACTTGTAGTTCATGTTCTCAAGTTGTTCATCTCTCATCTGCCACTTCCCTGCTCCTCTCTTGCTTCTAAAACCATCCCAAGATCATCTGGCCAAGTTTCCTCCAGGGTGAAACACATCTGTGGTGAAGGAACATTCCCGGTGGTCACTCCTGATGATTTCTGTTCCTGAGGCAGTGGATGCAGATCGGATGAAGCTGACTGGCCCTCTTTCTCCTGACTCTCTGTTTCCTTGACTCTGCTCTTCCATGGTGACCCAGGAGACCAGGAAATGTCTGACAGTCCCTTCCTTATTCCTATAGGTGACAGAGACAGCTAGATGTCTACCCACTGCCATTTCCCTGCTACAGGCTGAATGCTTGTCTTCCCAAAATTCATATATTGAAATCCTAACCCTCAATGTGATGGCATTTGAAGATGGGGCTTTTTGGGGGTGATGAGCATTATTTGAGGTCATGAGAGTGAGCCCTTGTGATGGAATCTATGCCCTTATAAAAAGAGGAGGAGACGCCTGGTGTGACTCGTTCCTGCATGGCTGTTCTCTTGAGCAGTGGTTGTTTATCTCTGTCTGCCTTCTCTCCCTCCTAAGTGCTTGCTGCCACCCAATGGAAGATTCAGTGGACATGGACATGAGCCCCCTGAGGTCCCAGAACTATCTTTTTGGTTGTGAACTAAAGGCCAACAAAGATGATCACTTAAGGTGGATAATGATGAAATGGACAACAGTTATCTTTAAGAACGGTCAGTTTAGGGGCTGGTGCAAAGAATGAATTGCAGATTGTTGAAGCAGAGGCAATGAATTACGAAGGCAGTCCCATTAAAGTAACACTGGCAACTTTGAAAATATCTGTACAGCCAACAGTTTCCCTTGGGGGGCATTGAAATAACACCACCAGTGGTCTTACGGTTGAAGTGTGGTTCAGGGCCACTGCATATTAGTGGACGGCACTTAGTAGCTGTGGAGGAAGATACAGAGTCAGAAGATGAAGAGGAGGAGAATTCGAAACTCTGAAGTATATCTGGAAAGTGGTCTGCTCCTGGAGGTGGTAGCCAGCTTCTACAGAAAAAAACTAAAACTTGCTGCTGATGAAGATTATGATGATGATGATTTTGATGATGAGGAAGCTAAAGAAAAAGCACCAGTGAGGAAATCTATATGAGATACTCCAGCCAAAAATGCACGAAAGTCAAATCAGAATGGAAAAGACTCAAAACCATCATCACCACCAAGATCAAAAGGACAAGAATCCTTCAAAAAACAGGAAAAAAACTCCTAAAACACCAAAAGGACCTAGTTCTGTAGAAGACATTCAAGCAAAAATGCAAGCAAGTATAGAAAAAACACATTGAGCAATCCTGGGCACTACCAGTAAATAAAGCCCAAAGATGGAGAGAAAGAAAAAAGAGAGGCAAATGTGGTCCATAATGAGTGTCATCAATAATCCAGACTGAAGTCTATTTTAATCTCAATCCCCTTTTCTGATTTGCCACCCATGCCTCTTCAGGAAACAATCTCACTCTTGGTTCCCTAAAGCACTTTCTTCTGATTGCTGTGATTCAGTGAACCTTGCCCTTTACTTTCTATTACTTGTGCATTTGCCTCACCTCTGACCATGTTTTAAATCACCTTTCTATCTTTTTAGCTGCTCAATAAATATTTGAATGAATGAAAAAAAAAAAAAAGAGGCTGGGCAGGTGGTTCATCCCTGTAATCCCAACACTTTGGGAGGCCAAGGTGGGCAGATCACCTGAGGTCAGGAGTTCAAGACCAGCCTGGCCAACATGGTAAAACTCCGTCTCTACTAAAAATACAAAAATTAGTTGGGTGTGGTGGCATGTGCCTGTAGTCCCAGCTATTCGGGAGGCTGAGGTAGGAGAATCACTTGAACCCGGGAGAGAGATGTTGCAGTGGGCCAAGATCGCATCACTGCACCCCAGCCTGGTTGACAGAGTGAGACTCTGTCTCAAAAAAGGAGAAAAAAAAAGAGGAGGAGACACAGGATCTTCCTCTCTGCTCACCAACATTTGAGGAAAGAAGACAGTCATCTACAAACCAAGAAGTGGCCCCTCACCAGACCTGGATCTGCCAGCACCTTATCTGAGACTTCCTAGTCTCCGGAGCTGTGAGATGTAAACTTCCATTGTTTAAACCATTCAGTCTATTATGTTCTATTATAGCATATAGTCTATGATATTCTATTATTATTATTTTTGCTTGGGTAATCCCTTTTAATGGTGAACTTCAGGTCACAACTGTAACTATCAGTTCAACTACACCAAGGTTTCTGAAGACAATGGCTTCTCCACCCAAGCAGGTTGTATATAAATTCCAAATGGAACCTGGCATCACCCTGAAGAAATTCTAACTTTACGCTGTTGGGGAAATTTACCAAGATGGCTTCAGAATAGACTAACTTTATACAGCACATTTTAAAAAAAGACTTTTATTCAGCGTCACAATCAGACCAAGCCCAAACTAAGACTTCTCTTTTCTTCCTTGCCAATGAAACCTTTACTTTATTGCAAATGTCAATATGACCAGCTTAAGAAAACTACTTTTCCTAGTATCCCAGGTGAATAGGCATGAGCAAGTGGCAAAATTTTGACTGGCAAGATGGGAATAGAAATCATTGAGTAGGACATCTGTAAAGCTTCTTAAATGGGGAAAATGGCTCATCTGTGGGCCCCTTAATATTTTTCCCTTCCCCTTTCTTACTTATCCATACTAAGCACAAACACGGCACCACTATGTGCATTGCAAGGATATATGTATATTCAAGAGCGCATCTCAATCATGCCAGAATGGGATGCCTGCAGGAGACAAGCAATGGGAGTAAGTGGCTGGTATAAATGGGAAAAACAACTTTTTGGAGGGGTGGAGGGGATTTCATGTCCAAAAAGTTGCTCATCTTTAAACACACACACACACACACACACGCGCGCGCGTACATGTGAAAGTTTGTTACATAGGTAAACTCATGTCATGGGGGTTTGTTGTACAGATTATTTTATCACCCAGGTATTAAGCCCAGCACCCAAGAGTTATCTCATTGTGGTTTTGATTTGCATTTCTCTAATGATCAGTGGTATTAAGCTTTATTTCATATGCTTGTTGGCCACATAGCTGTCTTCTTTTGAAAAGTGTCTGTTCATTTCCTTTGCCCACTTTTTAATGGAGTTGTTTTTCTCTTGTAAATCTGTTTAAGTTTCTTATAAATGCTGGATATTAGACTTTTGTCAAGTGCATAGTTTGCAAATATTTTCTCCCATTCTGTAGGTTGTCTGTTTACTCTGTTGATAGCTTATTTTGCTGCGCAGAAGCTCTTAAGTTTAATTAGAACCCACTTGTCAAATTTTGCTTCTGTTGTGATTGTTTTTGGTGTTTTTATCATGAAATATTTGCCCATTTCTATGTTCAGGATGGTATGGCCTAGGTTATCTTCCAGGGTTTTTATACTTTTGAGTTTCATATTTAAATATTTAATTCATCTTGTGTTGATTTTTGAATATGGTGTAAGGAAGGGGTCCAGCTTCAATCTTCTGCATATAGCTAGCCAGTTATCCCAGCATGATTTATTGAATAGGGAGTCTTCTTTTTATTGGAAAAGTAAATTTTTTTAAAGAGAAGGGAGGTCAAGAAGGCAGATCAGACTGGATGTGGTGGCTCATGCCTGTAATCCCACCCAGGCCGAGGCGGGTGGATCACCTGAGGTCAGGAGCTCAAGACCAGCTGGGCCAACATGGTGAAACTCCATCTCTACCAAAAATACAAAAATTGGGGTTCCTCCCTCCCCAGGATGGCTGCTGAAGGTGAGTTATTGCTGCTGCAGCTCCCCAAGCTGTTTGAAACCAGCGAAACAGCTTCTGGACGAAGTAGAAGTAGCGACTGCACCTGCCGATTCCCGGATAGTCCAGGAGAAGGTGTTCAAGCGCCTGGACCTCCTTGAGAAGGCTGCCTAAATGTTATCGCAGCTCGACTTATTCAGCCAAAATGAAGACTTGGAAGAGATTGGTCCCACCGACCTGAAGTACCTATTTGGTGCGAGCATTTCAAGGAGCCCTCACTATGAAATAAGTCAACCCCAGCAAGTGTCTAGATCATTTGCAGCAGGCTCGAGAACACTTTATAAACGACTTAACTGAGTGCCATTGCTATCATGTGGCAGAGTCTAAGCTGCCCAAAGTCAAGAACAACTCAGCTGAAAATCACACTGCTAATTCCTCTATGGCTTATCCTAGCCTCGTGGCTATGGCATCTCAAAGACAGGCTAAAATAGAGAGACACAAGCAGAAGAAGGATTTGGAGCATAGGTTGTCTGCAGTGAAATCTGCTGTGGAAAGTGGTCAAGCAGATGATGAGCATTGTTCATGAATCTTATCTTCACCTTCAGAGGTGGATTGATATCAGCTTAGAAGAGATTGAGAGCATTGACCAGGAAATAAAGTCTCCTGAGAGAAAGAAACTCTTCAAGAGAGGCATCAACTTCTAATTTATCTTGCCAGGAGAGGCCTCCAGTGAAACCCTTCATTCTCACTCAGAACATGGCCCAAGTCTAAGTATCTGGAGCTGGTTATCCAAACCTGGCAACTATGACGGTGAGTGACTGGTATGAGCAACATTGGAAATATGGAGCATTACCAGATCAGGGAGTAATCAAGGCAACACCAGAGAAATTAAGAAAAGCAGCTCAGCAACAGGAAGATCAAGAAGAAAACGGGGAAGAGGATGATGAACAAACACTGTACAGAGCTCAGGAGTGGGTTGACTGGAAGGACACCCATCTGAGGGACT
The DNA here is from genome assembly GCF_009761245.1 of Sapajus apella. NCBI lineage: Eukaryota > Metazoa > Chordata > Mammalia > Primates > Cebidae > Sapajus > Sapajus apella. The sequence continues at coordinate 42,795,321 of NW_022436945.1, forward strand.
ATGGTGACCGACAGAAAATGGGCTGATCTTCCCACAGCACAGCAGGGCTGCAGGGTGCACACCTCCCCCGCCAAGGAAAACCATGCCGTCCTCCCCGCCCTGGGCTCCCGCTGCAGCTGTGTACAACAAAGGCAAAATGCTAAATCTTGTTTTGCATTCCATAAAGTGTCAAGTGATTAAGTGTGTATTTGTACTCCTCCAAAAAAATTATCCGGACATGGTGGTAGGCACCTGTAGTCCCAGCTATTCAAGAGGCTGAGGCAGGAAATTTGCTTGAACCTGGGAGGCAGAGGCTGCAGTGAGATCACACCACTGTACTCCAGCCTGGGCAACAGAGCCAGAGTCTGTCTCAAAAAAAAAAAAAAAAAAAAAAAAAGGAGGATGGCTTACACCTGTAATCCTAGTAATCCCAGCACTTTGGGAGGCCAAGGTAGAGGCTTACTTGAGGCTAAAAGTTTGAGAAGAGCCTAGGCATCATGGCAAGACCCCATCTGCACACACAAAATTTTTTTTTTATTTAGCTGGGTGTGGTGGTGTGTGCCTGCAGTCCTGGGTATGGTGATGCACTCCTATAGTCCCAGCTTCTCAGGAGGCTGAGGTAGGAGGACCGCTTTAGCCCAGGAGTTTGAAGCAGCAGTGAGCCCTGATAGTCCCACTGTACTCCAGCCTAGGTGACAGAATGAGACCTTGTTTCCAAAAAAAAAAAAAAAAAAATTGAATAAAGGACTCCATACAGACTGTTAAGAATGTTTTCTGAAATAGGTGTTATGGGTGTTTTTATTTAACTCAACTCTCTTCTCTGTGTCCTGGAAGGGAGGGGGAACAGGGAGAGGAGAGACAGAATCACAGCCAAAAGCTGTGGTCAATAATCATATGAAACCCTGCAGTGGTGCAGCGGCCTCTGCTCTGTGGGTAATTAAGAGGCGAACTCTCCACTTCCACTAGTATTCCTTGAAGATGTGAGCAACAGCGCTGGGCTGTCCTGCAGGAAAGACATGGGCTGCTGGCCAGCCCTTGTATCTCAAATCCAAACATGCATTCCCTTTCCAGATCCTCTGTCCTAGCCAGTGGGGGGTGCGCCCAGCTTCAGATCCTTGATTTATCTTATCTTCACACAGCTGTCCGTTTTAGGACTCAATAGACTTAACTTCCTGTTTAGGTTCTCTTTTCCATCAGGAGAGACTGCTGGCTGCCTTCTTCCTCTAAGCAGAAGTGCATAAAATTAAATGTTACCTAAAGTCTCTGTGTTTTGGGAGAGGTTAAAGAAGGAGTGTGGTAGGCTGTCACATCAGTGAGCCTGGCTGAGCTATGCCTCCTTGTACACTCCCCTGCCTTGGAATCTCAGTGTTCCTATGACCTGCTTTAATCACTAGAAGCAGGCAGAAGGGGTACTGTTTGGAGCCTGGGACTTGAGGACTGGAAGCTTCCGCTTTGGCCCTCTGGGGGAAGCCAGCTGCCCTGTAGAAAGATGACTGCCCTAAGTCCAGTGTGCTGTGAAAAAGCCCACAACAAGTTTTACAGTGGTTTGTTATGAATACTAGAAACCAAACAAACAGCCACCATACTGCATTATATTTAGGGCTTGTATTTCCGACTTAGGGGAACAACAGCTTAGGGGAGAGGGTAGCATTTCCTTTTTTCCTTTTTATTTTGGGAGGGGGATGGAGTCTTACTCTGTAGCCCAGGTTGGAGTGCAGTGGCATGACTGAGTCCCAGTTACTGGGTCCCAGTTAAAGCAATTCTCCTGCCTCAGCCTCCCAGTAGCTGGGTTTACAGGGACGTGCCATCATACCCAGCTAATTTTTGTAATTTTAGTAGAGACGGGGTTTCACCATGTTGGCCAGGCAGGTCTTGAACTCTTGACCTTGTGATCCACCTGCCTAGGCTTCCCAAAGTGCTGGGATCACAGCTGTGAGCCACTGCAACCGGCAGGTAGTGTTTCTTCTCACAGGGAAAGAGAGTGGTTGTTAAGGATGTCTCCCATGTGTAAGAGGATGCATGACACTGCAAAGCATCATCAAATGCTGACTTCCTCTCACTGTGTTTCTCTCCTCTGGCTCCTTTTCCCCCTCCACCCACCCACCCCCAACCTTTTTTTTGAGACAAGGTCTCACTCCGGTTGCCCAGGCTGGAGTGCAATGGCATGATCTTGCCTCACTGCAACTTCAACCTCCTGAGCTCAGGTGATTCTCCCAACTCAGCCTCCTGAGTAGCTGGGAATACAGGTGCACACTATCATGCCCGGCTAATTTTTTTGTATTTTTAGTAAAGAAAGGATTTCATCTCACGTTGCCCAGGCTAGTCTCAAATTCCTGGATTCCAGCAATCTGCCCACCTCAGCCTCCCAAAGTGCTGGGATCATAGGCGTGAGCCACCGCACCCGCCCTCCTCTCCCTTTTAATGAGCTGATCCCCCTTGCACCCTGGATTTGCCTTCTGCTTCTTCCCACTCCTGTCGCTTTGCCCGTTCTCTGCCATCCACCTGCAACACTCCGCCTTCATTTCTGTGTATCGAAATCACTCCACTTTTTCTAAACCATTGTAAAGGATAACCTTTTTTTTTTTTTTTTTAGATACAGGGTCTCACTGTGTTGCACAGGCTGGTCTTGAACTCCTGTGCTCAGGTAATCCTCCTGTCTGTGCCTCCCAAAGTGCTGGGGTTACAGATGTGAGCCACCACATCCTGCCTAAGTATAGCCACTTTAATAGTTTTCCATGAATATCTCAGCCCCAGTAAAAGCTGTGCCTTTCCTCTGAAATCCTTTCCCAAAGCAATGCTAAGTGGAAAATTGATTTGGCCATTAGTCATTTTGTGACATCATTTCTCTTATTGTCTTGAACTAATATGTAAATGTACCTTGATTTCACTTTACAGTGGTTTGTTTCTTGTTCCCTGAATCAGATTGTAGCTCATTAAGAACAGGAATATTGGGCTGGGTGCAGAGGCTCATGCCTGTAATCCCGACAGTTTGGGAGGCCAAGGTGGGCAGATCACGAGATCAAGAGATAGAGAGCATCCTGGCCAACATGGTGAAACCCTGTGTCTACTAAATATACAAAAATTAGCTGGGCATGGCGGCATGCACCTGTAGTCCCAGCTACTCAGGGGGTTGAGGCAGGAGAATTGCCTGAACCCAGGAGGTTGAGGTTGCAGTGAGCCAAGATCACACCACTGCACTCCAGCCTAGTGACAGAGCGAGACTCCTCTCAAAAGAAAAAACAAACAGGAATATTGGCTGGGCAAGGTGGCATAAGCCTGCAATCCTAGCACTTTAGAAGGCCGAGGTGAGCAGATTACTTGAGGTTGAGAGTTCCAGACCAGGCTGGCCAACACGGTGAAAACCTGTCTCTACTAAAAATACAAAAATTAGCTAGGCATGGTGGTACCTGCCTGTAGTCCCAGCTACTTGGGAGGCTGAGGCAGGAGAATTGCTTGAACCCAGGAGGTAGAGGCTGCAAGGAGCCGAGATCATGCCATTGTACTCCAGCCTGGGGGACAACAGCGAAACTCCATCTCAAAAAAAAAAAAAAAGAACAGGAATATATGTTGTCATCCATTCATTAGAAAGTCAGTAAATATCTATTGATTTTAACTATACTTACCAGTTCCATGCAGACCAAGCAGCCTAATAGCTTTCTTTTTAAAGCTCTCACATCCTATCAGAATGATTGCAACAATTTTTAACTTTTGTCCAAGACAGAGGGGATTTCTGGGAACGAGAACCTTCAGTTTTAAAACTGAAAAATTAGCCAGGCATGGTGGTGTGCACCTGTAGTCCCAGCTGTTCTGCAGGCTGAGGCAGGAGAATCACTTGAACCCGGGAGGCAGAGGTTGCGGTGAGCTGAGATTGTGCCATTGCACTTCAGCCTAGGTGACAGAGCAAGACTGTCTCAAAAATAAATAAATTAATTACATTAAATAAAACTGAGAATGTCCCATGCAAACCAGGACAAGTTGGCTATCCTACTTATAAGGTTATTGCCTCATCTAATTCACATGGTGCTCCGCCCAGGGTTTCAAACAGCAGAACAGTTGCCCAACCCTATTTTCACATAAATTACTCTTGTGAGTTCTATAAGTTCAAACAAGTGGTCTCCTAAACAAGTTTCACTGTCATTTAAATTTGATAGACTTTTGAAAATCATTTGTGATAATTATACATTACCCTAATGGAGGCTGTTTTCACAGTAGAAGCTATAAAAAGGAAGGATAAAAACTTATTGGATTTTCTCCAGCTTGGGTGTTACAGGGAAGCTGTATGTGGCAAACACATGTCATTTGGCCCCAGACAGTCTTACTGTATTCCATCCTGCTGCAGAGAAAGTTCACGGCTTCAGTAAGACCTTAGTTAGACCTTTTGCTACATTGTATTGAAACACTTACCTGTCACTCTTTACTTCCCAGTATTGTCAGTTTCTTTTTTGGAGACAGAGTCTCACTCTGTTGCCAGGCTGGAGTATAGTGGTGCATCTCGGCTCACTGCAAGCTCCACCTCCTGGGTTCAAGCAATTCCCCTGCCTCAGACTCCTGATTAGCTAGGACTACAGGTGTGCGTCACCACACCCAGCTAATTTTTTTGTATTTTTAGAGACGAGGTTTCACCATGTTAGCCAGGATGATCTCAATCGCCTGACCTCGTGATCCGCCTGCCTCGGCCTCTCAAAGTGCTGGAATTACAGGCGTGAGCCACCATGCCCGGCCTAGTGTGAGCTTCTTAAAGCCAAGGGCTGGTGCTGTATTTATATGACAACATTTATAAAACACATACAGTGTACCAGACAATGTTCTTTGCTTTTTACAATTTTTTTTTGTGTGTGTGTAAGAAATATGTTGTAATAACATGTTCTCAAAGTTTGCTTCCAAAGATGTTTCTCTGTCAAACACTTATATTCACTAACTGAAAACAGCTTTTGATTCATCTTTAAGAAAGCATGCTTACATTTGCCTTTTTTTGGTATAAATTTATGAGGTACAAAGGTAATTTTGTTTCATGCATAGATTGTTTGGTGGTGAAGTCAGGGCTTCTAGAGTGTCGATCACCAAATAATGTATATTGTACCCATTAAGTGATTTCTCATTATCCATGCCCCTCCCACTCCATACCTCTTTTGAGTCTCCATTGTCTATCATTCTGCACTTTAATCCATGTGTCAATATTATTTAGCTCCCACTAATAAGTGAGAACATGCAGTATTTGTCTTTCTGTTTCTGAGCTGTTTCACTTAACGGCCTCCAGTTCCAACCTTGTTGTTGCAAAAGACATGAGTTCATTCTTTTTATGGCTGAATGGTATCCCAAAGTGTGTGTGTGTGTGTGTGTGTGTGTGTGTGTATATATATCTCACATTTTCTTTATCCAGTTATCCATTGATGGACAGTCAGGTTGATTTCGTAGCTCTGCTATTGTGAATAGCGTTGCGATAAACACATGACAGCAGGTGTCTTTTTGCTGTAATGATTTCTTTTCCTTTGGGTAGATACACAATAGTGGGATTGCTGGATTGGTTGGTAGTTCTATTTTTAGTTATTTGAGAAATCTCCATACTATTTTTCATAGTGATCACACTAATTACCATCAACAGTGTATTAGACTTAACTTTTTGACACATCCTCACCAACATGGTACTTTTTGTCCTTTTAGTAATGGCCATTCTGACTATACAAGATGATCTCTCTTTGTGGGTTTTTTTGTTGTTTTTTTTTGAGACGGAGTTTCACTCTTGTTACCTAGGCTGGAGTGCAATGGCGCCATCTCGGCTCACCGCAACCTCCGCCTCCTAGGTTCAGTCAATTCTCCTGCCTCAGCCTCCTGAGTAGCTGGGATTACAGGCATGCACCACCATGCCCAGCTAATTGTTTGTATTTTTAGTAGAGATGGGGTTTCACCTTGTTGACCAAGATGGTCTCGATCTCTTGACCTCGTGATCCACCCGCCTCGGCCTCCCAAAGTGCTGGGATTACAGGCTTGAGCCACCGCGCCCGGCCTCTTTGTGGTTTAAATTTGCATTTCTCTGATAATTAGTGATGTTGACCATTTTCTCATATGCCCGTTGGTCATTTGTATGTCTCCTTTTGAAAAGTGCCTGGGAGGCCAAGGTGGGCACATTGCCTGAGCTCAGGAGTTTGAAACTACCCTGGGCAACATGGTGAAACTTCGTCTCTACTAAAATACAAAAAAATTAGCTGAGCATGGTGGTACAAGAGACAGGGTCTTGCTCTGTCACCCAGGCTAGAGTGCAGTTGCATGATCATAATTCACTATAACCTTGAACTTCTGCTTTGCCCACGTTTTAATGTGGTTATATGTTTTTCATTGTTGAGTTGTTTGAGTTCCTTGCAGCTTCTGGCTATTAGTCACCTGTCATGTGCATAATTTGCAAAATCTTTTTTTCCCATTCGGCAGGTTGTCTGTTTACTCTGTTGATTATTTGATTATCTCTTTTGTTATGCAGAAGCTTTTTAGTTTAACTAAGTCCCATTTGTCTATTTTAGTTTTTTGGCCTGTACTTTTGAGGTCTTAGTCATAAATTCTTTGCCTAGACCAATGTCCAGAAGACTTTTATCGAGGTTTTCTTTTAGTATTTTTATAGTTTCAGGTATATGTAAGTCTTTAATTCATCTTGAATTGATTTTTGTATATGGTGAGAAACAGGAGTCCAGTTTCATTCTTCTGCACATGGCAATACAATTTTCCCAGCACCATTTATTGAAAAGGATGTCCTTTCTCCAATGTATGTTCTTGTCAATTTTGTTAAACACCAGTTGGCTGTGCTTTCTTACAAATGTTGACTCATTTAATTCTCATATGACCTTTATCAGATAGGAGTGTTGTATTCGACCGAGTGTAGAAAGTTATCACAAGACAAAAGTATGCCAGATTGCAGGGTCATTTATTATGCCGGTGACCACAGAGGACTCACGTCTCTCCAACCTGTGGTGGCAACAGGAGGGTGCCACGATTTTTTATACCAGAAAAACCACCTTGGGAGTGGGGGTGAGGGGCGGGGATGGGGATGAAAAGGTTTTGGACATTCCGAGGGCTAGTGGATTCTGTAAATTACCTCCTGGGCAGAGATGAGGGTGGGGGTCTCCGGACATTCCAAGGGCCAGGGGACTTTTGTCATTCCGTTTGTTACTTAAGTGGTTTACAGAAGTCAAGATAAACATTTGTTTACACATTATCTGGTTAAGGTGGAAATCACAGACCTTAGTTACTTATTACAAGTCACAGGAGCCAGGATGGAACTAGCTTGGGCTGCTTAGTCTGGCAGTTGCCGGTAAGCAAAGGCTAGCAATTCTGGCAGTTACTGATAAGAAAAGGTAAGCAGCTTTACATAGTTTTGAAGAACAAACTAGCAGTTCTATTTACAGAGGCCAAGGACAGTAGTTATTGTGAGGAGAATGGGGCAGCCATTTCAACTTATCTAAAAACAGTTTTGCATTTTATAAAATAGTTTTGCTCTGGTTCTGGCTCTAGGCCAGCACAACATCACAGGAGCAATTACTATTCCCATTTTACAGATGAGGAAACTGAGGCACAAAGTGGTTAAGCAACTGTCAAAGCTACTAAATGGTAGGGTTGGAATTTGAATTCAGGCAATTTGGCTCCAGAATGTGTTTTTTTCTTTTTTTCAATGTTTAAAAAAATTCAATAGAAGGTCAGGTGTGGTGGCTCACACCTAGCACTTTGGAGGCTGAGGCAGGTGGATCAACTGAGGTCAGGAGTTCAAGACCAGCCTGGCCAACATGGTGAAACCCCATCTCTACTAAAACACACACACACAAAAAAAAAAATTAGCTGGGCATGATGGCTGGTGCCTGTAATCCCAGCTACTCCGAGGCTGAGACAAGAGAATTGCTTGAACCCAGGAGACAATGGTTGCAGTGAGTTGAGATCAAGCCACTGCACTCCAGCATGGCTGGCTGAGCAAGACACCATCTCAAAAAAAACATAAAAAAAATTATAGAGATGGGGTCTCACTATATTGCCCAGGCTTATCTCAAACTCCTGGCCTCCCAGTGGTCCTCCCATCTCAGCCTCCCAGAATGTTGAGATTACAGGCATGAGACATGAAGCCTGACCTCCAGAATGTGTTTTAATCACTACATAATCCTGCCTAGTCCTTATTTATTGTATCACAGCACCTAGGCCCCATCCCTAGCATCAAGTAGATGTTCAATAGAATATTTATTAGAGAATAAACAAGTTGCCAGGCATGGTGGCTCACGCCTGTAATCCCCACACTTTGGGAGGCCAAGACAGGTGGATCACCTGAGGTCAGGAGTTTGAGACCAGCCTGACCAACATGGACAAACCCCATCTCTATTAAAAATACAAAATTAGCCAGGCATGGTGGCACATGCCTATAACCCCAGCTATTCAGGAGACTGAGACAGGAGAATCACTTGAACCCAGGAGGCAAAGATTGTGGTGAGCCGAGATCATGCCATTGCACTCCAGCCTGGGCAACAAGACCAAAACTTTGTTTCAAAAAAAAAAAAGAGGAAACGAGTAAATGATTCCCTTTTTTAGAACATTCACATTTTCACATTCCAAGATATTCTTGGGGAGTTCTAATTTAAAACATTCTGCCATGTTTTCAAAACATGTTAAATTATGCGTAAGATGATACATCTGGATTTAGGGATCAGAAACTGTGGCACCATTTCCATAAGATTATTAATTCCATTTACTCTGATTCTATGTTCAACACATCATCTTCAAATTGATAATTCTTGGTCTAACGTCTGAATGCCAGGAATGAGGTTCCCTGCTATAATGGCTGTCAAATGCCAAGCACTGGAGAAACATCAAGTGTTGACCAGGTGTGGGGTCTCGTGCCTGTAATTCCAGGACTTTGGGAGGCTGAGGTGAAAAGATCACTTGAGACCCAGGAGTTTGCAGCCAGCCTGTGCAACATAGCAAGATCTTATCTCTAGAAATAATTTTTTAACTTTTTTTTGAATTTAAAAACGGGGTTTCACCATGTTGGTCAGGCTGGTCTTGAACTCCCAACCTCAGGTGATCCGCCCACCTTAGCCTCCAAAGGGCTCAGATTACAGGCGTGAGCTGCCATGCCCGGCCAATTTTTTAAATTTTTTTATTAAAAACTTATAGAACTTTTTATTTCGGAGACAGGATCTTGCTATATTGCCCAGGCTGGGGTGCAGTGGCTATTCACAGGCACAATCCCACTACTAATCAGCAAAGGAGTTTTGACTTGCTCCATTCCGACCTGGGCTGGTTCACCCACGTGAACCTGGTGGTCCCCCTGCTCCCAGGAGGTCGCCATGTTGATGTCTAACTTAGTGCAGACCCCTGATCCACATAGCACACTACAGCCAGAGCTCCTGGGCTCCAGCAATTCTCGCACTTCAGCCTCCTAAGTAGCTGGGACTGCAGGCACGCACCACTGAGCCCTGCCTCTAGAAAGAATTTAAAATTAGCTGAGCATGCTGTGGCGATGTGAGCCTATAGTGTAGCTGGAACTATAGGCTCACATCGCCACACCACACTCAGGACAGCTTGAGCTCTGAGTTCAAGGCTGCTGAGAACTATGATTGTGCCACCGCCCTCCAGCCTGGCCAACAAAATGATACATTGTCTCAAAAAAAAAAAAAAAGAGAGCGAGAGAAGAGGAAATCCGGACACAGAAGACTCAGGGAGAAGATGGCCATCTTCAGAGCCAAGACAGACCTTAGAAGAAAGCAGCCCCGGAACACTTTGATCTTGGATGTCTAGACTCCAGAACTGTGAGGAAATTAGTTTCTGTTGTTTAAGCTATCCAGTCTCTGGTACTTTGTTACAACAGCCCCAGCAAACTAGTCCATGGCCCTAGCCAGGAATGTACCTTGTTAGGATACTATCTTATGGAAGGGGCTGCTTATCTTGTATTATAATTTGGCCTACAGGATCTTTCAGCTAAGGAGTCCATGGTCCAGAAAGCTTTCTATGCTTGTGGTTCTTCTGTGCTCCCTGACCAGCAGCATCAGCATCTCCAAGGAACTCGTTAAAAATACAGATTTTTAAGCCCATTCTATAACTACTAACGCAGAAACTCTGGGGGTGGGGTCAGCAATGTGTGTGCCCTCCTGGTGATTCAGCTGCAGGCTAGAGTTTAAAAGCCACTGATCGGCCGGGAGAGAAAGCTCACACCTGTAATCCCAGCACTTTGGGAGGCTGAAGTGGGCGGATCACTTGAGGTCAGGAGTTTGAGACCAGCCTGGCCAACATGGTGAAACCCTGTCTCTACTAAATATACAAAAGTTAGCCGGGCATGGTGGCAGACACCATGTATGAGTTTTGCTCTGCTTTTATATCAGAGAGGTCATGTAGACTGACTTTGGGGAAAAAAACAAATTCTAGTAGTTCACCCGAAGTACCTGGAAAGTCTACCGCAATGTGCAGGAGACATTGACTTCATTGTGGTTTTCCGGGTGGCACTATCCAACTCCCCTTGGCAGCAGCTCCTTAACGCTTCCCCACTAGGGCATGTGTAGGCTTCACTGACCCAAGAGATAGAAAACTACCTGTGTGCAAGTCTTGATAAATGAGCTATTCGAAGTCAGCTAGTTACCCTTAGGAAGGCCTGAAAACGTTCCACTATTTTAAAGTAAATATTCCTAGAGTATTCATTCATAGGTCTGCCACCCTTGCTTCTTATTTCTGCCATTAAAATAGTTACGCAAAGAGCTTAAGATGCAATTGTGATGTAGAACAAGATTGACCTTCATATCTATCCTCCTTAGGCCCTTATCATCCAGTTTGCTGGTTTCTGGAACCCTGACCAATAAGATACTATATTAGCAACTCATCCAGATTATGGCACTAAGGTAGGGAGGGATGCCATGTAGGCCCCTTCTCATATGCCAAAGTTGACTAGCCTGTATAGGCTGCCAGCAGCACTGCATTAAGGATCCTTTTTTTTTTTTGAGATGGAGTGCTCTCGTTGCCCAGGCTGAAGTGCAATGGCATGATCCTGGCTCACTGCAACCTCCGCCTCCTGGGTTCAAGTGATTCTCTTGCCTCAGCCTCTAAAGTAACTGGTATTACACACGCCCCACACCACACCCAGCTAATTTTTGTATTTTTAGAACAGACGGGGTTTTACCATGTTGACCAGGTTGGTTTCGAACTCCTGATCTCTGGTGATTCACCTGCCTTGGCCTCCCAACACCTGCCCAGCCACGTTGAGGATTCTAAGGCTAACTCCAGACTCTGTAAAAAAAGCACGTGATGATAGATCAGTAACACCTGCTGTCAATTGGCAGCGTGCCTGGGAACTTTCCTAGAATTTGCCATCCCTGTGTTAAAAACTTAATATATTATCTTTCTACAGGACATTTGGATGTCAAAAGAAGAACGTGAAGGAGACAAACATTTATTAAAAGACTGATGAAATACGGAGGCTCAGACATTGGTAGATTGTCAGTGGGATATATTAAATACATTTTGCAGGAGCCATAGAGAGAGTTGAAGACAGTGGAAGGAACATCTGTTCCAAAAGAAAGAATCAGCTTGAACGGGTGCAGAGAGAAGTTGCTTAGCCTAGCCTTACTACCATTTTATAGACCTAATATTCACTCAAAATTCTGGTTAAATGTATAAAATGTGTTCAAGGTGCTGTGATCTATTTTGCAAATAATATGGTTTCTACTTTAAAAACAACAGCTTTCCAGGCTTCACATTTTACCCTGGGTCAATTGTTTATTTTATTCTCCTTTGTCTGATGTGAGCCAAGATGCCTGAGAAGGTGGGCTTATAGAAGGCATGGAAGGTACCGTATGTGATTTTCTTACTAGACTGAGCACGTCTTCGGTGCTCAACAAATAATAAACCACCCAAGTGCTGCCATCTTGTTGGGGACCAGGTTTTTCCCCAGTAGAGTCTAAATGAGAAGCTCGTGTCTCAGCAGCACTGAGAACTAAATCCTTTCAGCACCTTATTTATGTTGAAAATCGAAAACAGGTCATGAGGCAGTGGCTCACACCTGTAATCCCAGCTCTTTGGAAGACCAAGGTCGGGAGATCACTTGAGGTCAGGAGTTCAAGACCAAACTGGCCAACATGGTGAAACCTTGTCTGTACTAAACATACAAAAGTTAGCTGGGCATGGTTGTGTACACCTGTGATCCCAGCTACTCTGGAGGCTGAGACAAGAGAATCACTTGAATCTGGGAGGCAGAGGTTGCAGTGAGCTGAGATCGAGCCACTGCACTCCAGTCTGGGTGACTAATCGAGACTCTGTTTCAAAAACAAAGCAAAACAAAACAAAACGGATGCTTGGTGCCGCAAAGAAAAATCAGCACTGAGACAAAGGTCTCTCAGCAAACAATATTTACTTTTTTTACTTCCTGGACTGCAGGAAGGGTACTCTCACTAGCCATCTTGCCACGAGAGTACAATGAATAAAAGAGATGCAGACCTATTTACCCCTTATGCATCTGGGGTTGTCCTTACTGCTGTGTCTGATCTCCTTTGGTTGGAGCCAGCCCTCACAATCTAAACTAAAACATGATTAGCTATCAACTTAAAACTTTTCTAAACAGGTAAAAGCAATGGTGATCTGGGACATGCCTGTAAGCATGTCCAACATAGATATTGTGGTTAAAGTACAGGGACATAGAATATACCACGTGCCTGTAAGCATGGCATGTCTAACAGCTACATAGTATAGGGCTTAATAAAGAGTTATTAGCACACTTATGATTTATTCTTTAACAAGAAAGGAAACTTTAAAGAGGAACTTTTCTACTTCCCACAGTAATGGTAGCCACCAAATCCACTGCGAAGAGAGGAAACAAAGGTCGTATTGATCACAACAAATCCCAAATATATTTACAAGCATTTATCAAGTGTGTAAAACCACACCACCCTAAAAACTCTGCAGCAAATGTGCCTTTTGAAAGATTTTTCTGCATGAGTAAGACTTGTTGCAACTTTTGAAAATATATGGTTTAGAAAGACAACTTTCCCTAATAAATCACCTGTGGCAAACAAAGGAATTCTTGTCTCTCCCAAAGACCTCCAAACCACATTGAAAATGAGGGTCATCTGTCTCACACATATTCATTGCCAATCTGATGTGCACAGATGCCTCTGAAAGTCTTTGAATACTAAATGTTTCTACAGCGTCGCCTTGCTCTTCCTTTTCAGAAAGAAATTCGTTGCCAAGCTCCACATTTGAGATCTTGGCCTTTCCACTATGCCCACGTCAGGAGCTTTAGCCTGCAGCCTGGTCAGTGTTGTCAGGCCAATGCGATGTCCTCAGTGCTTGGTCCAGTAATCCAAGGCTTTCTGCAGTCACTTAGGCTGTACTCATTTCCAGTATAGCGAAGGTCTTCAGCGTGGGAGTCGAAAGCGCAAACCGTTTCAATTCACGGGTGGAAAACACGCATGAAAGTGTTTTATAACGCATAAACAACTTTATAAACAGTATAGCCAAGCAAAGATAGAATGTTACATGCCTTGCCTGAAATCATGCATAAAGGCAGAAGTTTTCGCCAGAATGTAAGATTGTGAACTGGGGGTTTGGGGCAGGCGGCGGCGGCGTTGAGGCAGAAGAGCTGGAGAAGAAAAGTGGGAACTTCCTCCTCGACGTGCCGCCCGCAGAGAAGCGCGCCCCTCCTCCCGCCGTCCGTGGGAGCTAGGTCAACCTGGCAGCTAGGTCAAACCCATTTCCCTGACTCCTGCTCCAGAAGGCAAAATGGTTTCGGTTTATGTCCCATCTTTTCACCCAGGCCCTCAACTGCGCGCTGCCCCTGCCGGAGCACCGTTCGGTTTTATTCACAGAAACGGTGCCTTCACAAATCAAAGCATAAGAGCCTTCCAAAGCAGCACGTAAGTGCAGAGTAACTCCCAAGGTTGGTGACGCTGAGTCGTAGCCCGCAGGCTGAGCCGCCTGAGCTGGGAGCAGCCCCAGTTCTCAGGGAGCCACTGCCCCCTGGTGGCTTTGCACGGGCCAGGAAGCATCTTTGGTCATCATCTGTAAAAAGATTATTGCTGGGCTCCTTCTGACTCATGGATTTGTTGGTTCGAATAAGGTTTCCTTCATCTCATGGCTTTTAAAATCAGACCTTTCTTCCTCCTCTCCCCCTACTCTGATTTTTCATAACACCCACTTTATTATAATTAGCAAAACAGTGTACACTCCTTGAAGAAAATTTGAGTACGATTATTTAATTTCATTCATGTTTTAATGTATTTCCTCCCCCAATTTTTAAAATCTTTCTACATATAAGGAAATCTAATTTTACTTGGGGACAGAAAAAAGCTACAAGAACTATGAATTCTAATTGTATCATAAATGTTACATAAACACAATCCTCTGCACAATAAGAAAATCAGTTTTTGAATCTGCTAGACTATTAAGAAAAAGAGTTGACTTTTTTCTCTTAAACAATATAAAGCATAAAGGATAGCACTTGAGATCACAGGCCCTCATACATGTGCCTGTAATTTCAATACTATGGATTAAGAATACTGGAGTCGGTTTTGGCCGAGCACGCTGGCTCACACCTATAATTCCAGCACTTTGGGAGGCCAAGGCGGGCAGATCACTTGAGGTCAGGAGTTTGAGACCAGCCTGGTCAACGTGGTGAAACCCCGTCTCTACTAAAAATACAAAAATTAGCCAGGTGTGGTGGCACGCACCTGTAATCCTAGCTACTCAGGAGGCTGAGGCAGTAGAATTGCTTGAACTCGGGAGGGGTTCAAGCAATTCTCAGCAGTGAGCTGAGATTGCACCACTGCACTCCAGCCTCGGCAACAGAGTGAGATTTTGTCTCAAAAAAAAAAAAGAAGAAGAAGAAGAAGAAGAAGAAAGTTCTGGGTGCCGTGGCTCATGCCTGTAATCCCAGAATTTTGGGAGGCCGAGGTAGGTGGATTATGAAGTCAGGAGTTTGAGACCAGCCTAGCCAACATAGTGAAACCCCATTTCTACTAAAAATACAAAAATTAGCCGGGTGTGGTGGCATATGCCTGTAATCTCAGCTACTTGGGAGGCTGAGGCAAAAGAATCACTTGAACCTAGGAGGCAGAAGTTGCAGTGAGCCAAGATCGCACCATTGCACTCCAGCCTGGGTGACAGAGCGAGACTTTGTCTCAAAAAAAAAAAAAAAGAAAGTAAAAAAGTAGTAACATAGAATATTTTACTCTAGGGTGTGTGAAGGCAGATTTTTAAATGAGGCCTGGCAGGGCACAGTGGCTCATACCTGTAATCCCAGCACTTTGGGAGGCTGAGGCGGTGGATCACCTGAAGTCAGGAATTCAAGAACAGCTTGGTCAACATAGTGAAACCCTGTCTCTACTAAATATACAAAACCTAGCTGGGTGTGGTGGCAGGTGCCTGTAATCTCAGCTACTCCAGAGGCTGAGACAGGAGAATCGCTTGAACCCAGGAGGGGGAGGTTGCAGTGAGCCGAGATAGTGCCATTGCCTTCTAGCCTGGGTGACAGAGTGAAACTCTGTCTCAAAAAAAATAAAATAAAATAAAAAAATAAGGCCCACATTTTTCAGGAAGCAGCTCAGCAGAGTTAAGGAGGCAAAAAGCCAACCGAGTCACAGGTGCCTATATCAGGTTCTCAGCTCTAATCATTCTGGCTTCTGGTTTCTCTTACCACGTCAGCTGAGCACCTTTACTCTGACAGAGAAAGAATTCCACACACCCCAAGGAAATTTGGCAGTTATATCTCCCATCTCTCTAGATCTCTGCCACTTTTGTCTGCTACTAAAGAGGGAAGGGAAAAATTACAAAGCTGTAAGCCAGCCATTAACTATAATTATCATCTTGATCTCTAGCAAACAGAGCCAGAGAGACAATGTCGTTTGAGGCAAATCTCTTATCCCATCTGCTCCTCAGTTGTCTCATCTGTAAAATGAGAAAGTTGGATCAGTTATACCTAAATCAGCCCCAGTTCAAACACTAAGAGTCTGTGATCTATACTTGGGTCTCCCAGGCCAAAAAAAAAAAAAAAACTGTTTTGTTTAGTCAAGAAAAAACCGCAGTGTTACAATAACTTTATATCTTAAAAGAAATAAATAAGACTGCCAGGCGCCTTGGCTCAAACCTGTAATCCCAGCACTTTGGGAGGCCAAGGCGGGCAGATCACCTGATGTCAGGAGTTTGAGACCAGCCCGAGCAACATGGAGAAACCTCATCTCTAAGAAAAATACAAAATCAGCCAGGCGTAGTGGCACATGCCTGTAATCCCAGCTACTTGGGTGGCTGGGGCAGGAGAATCACTTGAACCTGGGAGGTGGAGGCTGCAGTAAGCCTAGATTGTGCCACTGCACTCCAGCCTGGGCAACAAGAGCAAAACTCCATCTCAAAAAAAGAAAAACAAAAAGACAAATAAAACAAACAGTGTTGGCCAGGTGCAGTACCTCACGCTTGTAATCCCAGCATTTTGGGAGGATGAGATGGAATGATGGGAGGATTGCTTGAGCCCAGAAGTTCAAGATCAGCCTGGGCAATATAGCAAAACCTTATCTCTACAAAAAAAAAAATGTAAAAACTGTTAGCTGGGCATGATGGTGCATGCCTGTAGTTGCAGCTATTTGGAAAGCTGAGGCAGGAAGATTGCTTGAGCCCAGGAAGTCAAGGCTGCAATAAGCCATAATCTTTACTCCTTCCTGGGCGACAGTGAGACCATGTCTGAAATATATAAACACTATATAGAGGCCAGGCTTGGTGGCTCATGCCAGTAATCCCAGCACTTTGGGAGGCTGAGGCAGGCGGATCACAAGGGCAGAAGTTCAAGACCAGCCTGGCCAATATTGTGAAACCCTGTCTCTACTAAAAATACAAAAATTAGCCAGGTGTGGTGGTGGACACCTATAATCCCACTACTCGGGAGGCTGAGGCAGGAAAATGACTTGAACCTGGGAGGTGGAGGTGGAGGTGAGCCAAGATGGCACAACTGCACTCCAGCCTGGTGACAGAGAGAGACTCTGTCTCAAAAAAAAAAAAAAAAACACTATACATAAACACATTCACACACACTACATATATAGTGTTTTTTAATAGTCTGTATATATATAGATATATAGTTCAGCAGATAAATGTTCAATAAACTAGGATATAAGTCCCCTTATTTTATTTTGAGGCTTATGGTCTGGGTGAGCCCACCTCCAAGACCTAGTGAGGAAGTGGCTGCCCTGAAGGTTGAATGAGAGTGATTTATGTCTAACTGTCGCCACCTGCTTTGCTGCCTGAAGTTCAGCTTCTCCTTCTGTCCAAAATACTCTTGCAATTGTAAATCTGGCCACAGAATGCAGAAGCCAACACAATGAAACTGTCTTCATTCAACAGAATGAAACTAAGCCAGCTCACAAGTACTTATTAAGCACTTACTGTGTGACAGGCACTGTGCCAAGTGCTGGGAATACAGTAGGGGACACAACAAATATTTGTTTTACCCTCATGGAACTCACAGTCTAGAGCAGACATCAGATTCTTGTTTTTGAGAAGTGAGAGTTGTTCTGCTTTTCAGAGAAAAAAGAATGATCCTATAAGTTCTGCATATACAGGAGCTAAGGTTCATTTGTCATTGTATACCCCATGCTTACCACATAGTAGATATCTACAAGTGTGTGCCACATAAATGAGTGACTGATCAGATGTAAAGACTTTTTATTTGTCATTTAACAAATCTAAGCCAGAGCCGGGAGCTGTGGCATACGTCTGTAATCCCAGCACTTTGGGAGGCCAAGGCAGGTGGATCACTTGAGCTCAGGAGTTCAAGACCAGACTGGGCAATATGGAGAAGATACATCTCTACAAAAATTAAGAATAATTTTTAAAATTAAAAAAAGGGCCAGACACAATGGCTCAGGCCTGTAATCCCAGGACTTTGGGAGGTGGAGGTGGGTGGATCACGAGTTCAGAAGTTCCAGACGACCCTGGCCAATATGGTGAAACCCTATCTCTACTAAAAAATATTTAAAGGCCGGGCGCGGTGGCTCAAGCCTGTAATCCCAGTACTTTGGGAGGCCGAGGCGGGTGGATCACGAGGTCAAGAGATCGAGACCATCCTGGTCAACATGGTGAAACCCCGTCTCTACTAAAAGTACAAAACATTAGCTGGGCATGGTGGCGCGTGCCTGTAATCCCAGCTACTCAGGAGGCTGAGGCAGGAGAATTGCCTAAACCCAGGAGGCGGAGGTTGCGGTGAGCCGAGATCGCGCCATTGCACTCCAGCCTGGGTAACATGAGTGAAACTCCGTCTCAAAAAAAAAAAAAAAAATTTAAAAATTCCCTGGGTGTGGCGGCGGACACCTGTAATCCCATCTACTCAGGAGACTGAGGCAGGAGAATTGCTTGAACCCAGAAGGCGGAGGTTGCAGTAAGCTGAGATCGTACCACTGAGCTCCAACCTGGGCGATAGAGCAAGACTCTGCCTCAAAAATGAATAAATAAATCAATAAAATTAAAGGAAGACTCTAAAGCAGTTTAATGTATGCTCCTGGAACTGTTCAAGATCATCTGGGCATGTAGCATTGTTACCTTTTTCAGAGTAACATAGGAGAAAATGAAATTGGCTGTTGGGCAAGTCAAAACCTTGTCTTCTTTGTGGTGTGTGGGTTTCTGGTTTGAGTTATCTTGCCTGTTCTTGCAGGAAGGAAATTCATGGAGGTTAGTGTTTTTTTTGTCATTATTTTGTGAGCCTCCTAAGCTGTATTTTCATTTTGTCAACCAACAGATATGCACTGTGAGCACTGAAAATACCGTGATGAGCAAGACTTGGAGGATCTCCATCCTTGGGCACCTTCTATTCTAGAACTCTCCATAGATTGTTGCACTTTCTTCTCACCATTTACTTGATTGAGACAACTATAATTACTATGCCACTTTTAAAGAAGAACATTAAGGGGGAAAAAAGAATTCGTCAATAAAGAATGAATGCTGGTCAGGCACAGTGGCTCATGCCTGTAAACCCAGTACTTTGGGAGGCCAAGGCGGGCAGATCACCTGAGCTCAGGAGTTCGAGACCAGCCTGGTCAACATGGTGAAACCCCATCTCTACTAAAAATACATAAATTAGCTGGGCACAGTGCCACACGCCTGTATTCTCAGCTACTCTAGAGGATGAGGCAGGAGAATTGCTCGAGCAGGGAAGACAGAGGTTGCAGTGAGCCAAGATGATGCCACTGCATTCCAGCCTGGCTGACAGAGAGATTCTGTCTCAAATTAAATTAAAAAATAAAATTAAAAAAAAGAATGGATGCAAACTGAGTTTGCAGAACAACTCTGACTGAGCAGATTCGGGGCAGCACTGCTTCTATAATTCAATAGTAGTAGAAAGAAGAACCAAGTACTCATTTGTCATGGAGGATGTAGACAGGTGTATCCTTTTCAGAAAGGTTTTGCAATCCCTTTCAATGTTTTAAATTTATGTATCTTCTGACAAAGTAATGACAATCTTATGAATTTATCCTACACAATGTGCTCAAACAAGGAAGGGCATGTGTACAAAGACATAAAACCTAGACGTGGTGGTGCATGCCTGTAGTCCCAGCTACTCAAGAGGCTGAGGCAGGAGAATTGCTTGAACCTGGGAGACAGAGGTTGCCGTGAGTAGAGATCATGTTACTATACTCCAGCCTGGGCAACAGAGCAAGACTCAGTCTCAAAAAATAATAATAATAAATTTTTAAAAAAGAAGAAGAAACAATATATATCAACATGAAAACAAACCCAATACTTAAGAGTAAAAACAAGTTTACAGGACAGTTTGTGTGTGTGCATGTGTGTAATTTTGTATACACATATATTAAGAGAGAAAAGACATTTCAAAACAGTTTTAAGTGTCTCCGGAGGCTAGGATGGGTAAGACTTTCACTCTATTTTTATATACTTCTGTATCTACATATTTATTTATTTAATAGAGACGGGTCTCCTGTGTTGCCCAGGCTGGTCTTGAACTCCTGGTCTCAAATGATCCTCTTGCCTCAGCCTCCCAAAGTGCTGGGCTTACAGGTGTGAGCCACTGCACCTGGTCCGTATTTTTCTTTTTAATTTTCTAAAAAGCATATATGACTTCTATAAAAATTTTAAGCCAAAAATAATTACAGGACAATAATTGTGGTACATTTATGTTACACAGCTTTCTACTTCATTGCCCCTATTTTGTATAAAAACAGAGGACTTAAAATTTGCAGGTTCAGGCTCCTAGACCAGGCTGAGTTTTGTTTTTTTGTTTTGTTTTTTGTTTTTTTGTTTTTTAGATGGAGTCTCACTCTGCCACCCTAGCTGGCAACCTCCACCTCCTGGGTTCAAGTGATTCTCCTGCCTCAGCCTCCTGACTAGCTGGGACTACAGGTGCATGCCACCAGGCCCGATTAATTTTTGAATTTCTAGTAGAGACAGGGTTTCACCATATCAGCCAGACTGGTTTTGAATTCCTGATCTTGTGATCTGCCCACCTCAGCCTCCCAAAGTGCTGGGATTACAGGCATGAGCCATCGTAGGAGGCCCAGGCTCAGTTTCAAATGCGTTCTATCACCTTAAGCAAATGTGTTTGCCTTTGTGGGCCTGTTTTCTCCTCTCTAGGGGAGGTGCCTGAAGCAACAGTAGTACCTATTTCAGTGGTTTCTATATGCCAAGCACTATGCTAAGCAGTTTCCTCACCATAGCTCCAGGAGCTAAGCATCAACCCCATTTTCAGATCTGAAAACGGAAGCACAAGAATTGGAATCAAAATGAACTCATATTTAGCTCACCCCCAAAAGCCATGTTCTTCCCACTATACCACTCTCCCAGTCACCTCTTGCATCGTGTTTCACTGTGGCCTAGTGCTGGAACGTACTTAAACCCAGGCCCCGTGACTCAAAATTCTCTACCTGGAAAATGCTATCATTCTGAATCCCTGGTCACTTACGTTATTGTTATAAAATGCTTATGCTGTATCAAACTCTAAACCAGGATGTCTCAACCTTGCACTACTGAGGTTTGGACTGGAAAATTCCTTGCTGTTGGGGGCTGCCTATGCAATGCAGGCTGTTTAGAAACATCCCTGAGTAGCACTCCACACCTCAGCTGTTACACCAAAAATGCCTCCAGATGCGCTGCCAAATGTCCCCTTGGGAAAAATCACCCTGGACTGAGAACCACTGATTTAAGAAAAGCCAAACTCCTGTGTGAACTCAGAATAAAAACTGTATTCAAAGGAAATTTTTAATCTAATAAATATTTGTACCTCCACTGATTCTTTACCAGTTTGGGTTAATGTTAGATCCAAAGTATCTTACAGTTACTTGCCATGTGCAGAACACTGTACCAATTACACATAAAATTATCCAAGAATTAGGGAAAGGAGTTAGATCTTACCCTCTCAACAACTCCACTTCTCACCTACTGAAATTCATCCATGCCTGAGAGGAACAGAGCCATGTGAGGCTGCTGAGTGACGAAGGTGTTAAGAATAGGCCAACCCAAAACATGCTGCCCTGGCCATATTGACTATTTTGTGTGAAAAACACCCAAAGAACAGCAGGTGCAAGAAGGTCATTCTGACTTTCCTTCTGTTTCTTAAAAGCAGGAGATAAAATTCCATGTGAAAGATATCCTCCCTATGCCAGAAGTAAAGTAACATTCTTATTATCAAGGACTAGGGAACATAGGGAACACTGGAAATTGAGGTCAAGGGAAATGTGTACAAACAAACTTTCTCCTCCCAGCCACTTCACCCAATTAACTCAGCCCAAGCCCCTCTGCCATGCCACACTTTCATAATTCACTACTGTTTGTCTAATTCAGCATATAAGTGTTCAACTCTGTGTCTTTGAGCGTTTCTTTATGAAGACTCCCATGCCAAGTGAAACTTGTATTAAATAAGTCTGTATGCTTTTCTCCTGTTCATCTGTCTTATGTTCATTTAATTCTCTGACCCAGCTGAAAAACTCTTAAAGGATAGAGGTAAAATTCTGCCTCCCCTGAAATGAGAACAGCATTTTCAACAGAGAACAGTAAGAACTGAATTCGATGCTGATTTTATTTCAACTGAATAAACCAATGCACAAGTCATCTAGGCAGTAAGCTTAACTCTAGGAGCAAAAGCCAAGAAATGAAGATTCTTTTTTTCTTTAAATTATCCATCACTATACATGGCTGTCTTCCATATCTCCTCTTAGAAAATGTGGGTTAACAAATCTCGTGCAAAGAAACATAGGAAAAGAGAAAAAGAGGAAATGCAATTTATCTAGTGTGCCAGTCAAGGTGGTCTCTCCATCTTCTTTTCTGTAAACTGCTCCATTAGCAGGGTTCATTTCGGATGATTTTAATATCATGACCATCTTCCCTGCAAATTGAACAATCATAGAGACACAATTATTACCTATCATACTGAAACTGCCTCACTATTGGTATTAAAAGGACCCATGTAATTATACATTAGATTCCTTCAGGGCTACACTTAATCATTTTTTTAAGCTAAATCTGGAAACAGGGTGAAAGTCCCCACTCTGACATTTTTTCCCTAACCCTAAGGCACAGGACACTAACCCCAAAGAATCACTCAGAGGGCTGAGCACGCCTGTAATCCCAGCACTTTGGGAGGCTGAGGTGGGTGAATCACCGGAGGTTAGGAGTTCAAGACCAGCCTGGCCAACATGGTGAATACCATCTCTACTAAATATACAAAAATTAAGGCCGGGCGCGGTGGCTCAAGCCTGTAATCCCAGCACTTTGGGAGGCCGAGGCGGGTGGATCACAAGGTCAAGAGATCAAGACCATCCTGGTCAACATGGTGAAACCCCGTCTCTACTAAAACTACAAAAAATTAGCTGGGCATGGTGGCGCGTGCCTGTAGTCCCAGCTACTCAGGAGGCTGAGGCAGGAGAATTGCCTGAACCCAGGAGGCGGAGGTTGCGGTGAGCCGAGATCGCGCCATTGCACTCCAGCCTGGGTAACAAGAGCGAAACTCCGTCTCAA
>NW_022436945.1:42818349-42818821 GCF_009761245.1 Sapajus apella
AAAAAAAAAAAAAAAAAAAAAAAATTAGACCAGGTGTGGTGGTTCACGCCTGTAATCCCAGAACTTGGGGAGGCCAAATTGAGTGGATCACCTGAGGTTAGGAGTTCAAGAGCAGCCTGACCAATATGGTGAAACCCCATCTCTACTAAAAATACAAAAATTAGCTGGGTATGGTGGCTCATGCCTGTAATCCCAGCTACTTGGGAGGCTGAGACAGGAAAATCTCTTGAACCCTGGAGGTGGAAGTTGCAGTGTGCCGAGATCGTGCCATTGCACTCCTGCCTGGGTAACAAGAGCAAAATTCCAAATAAAAAAATATATATATACAAAAATTAGCCAGGCATGATGGCACATGCCTGTAATCCCAGCTGCTTGGGAAGCTGAGGCAGGAGAATCGCTTGAACCTGGGAGGAAGAGGTTGCAGTAAGCCAGGGGACAAGTGAGACTCAGTCTCAAAAAAAAAAAAAAAAAA
>NW_022436945.1:42818921-42861682 GCF_009761245.1 Sapajus apella
AAAAAAAAAAAAAAAAAAAAAAAAAAAAAAAGAATCAGAGAAGACCGACTGAAGTCAGATAATGAATCCCTGCTCTATACAAAGCTGCATACCTGAAGAAGCAGTCACAGTGACCTGGTCAGGTGTGCTACATGAAGCGTATCAAGTATAATACACTCATTACTTACCATTCCACTAAGTAGCGTCAGTAAGTCCTACTTCCTGACTAGTAGTACAGGGTGTGCAGATCACCCACACATGCCCTTTGAATTAAAAATAAAATTTAATACTCCACAGAGTTTAACTATTCAATAGACTCTTAATTTTAGGAAATTTCGAATTCTTGGGCAATAATATAATTTGATTACATCTTATTCTTTAACTTGACTCGAAAAATGCACTGAGGATTTTGCATCTTTTTAATCATCACCCTGAAAACTGAGAACTACCATGTCATGTTTGATACTTATATCCAAGAAAATGGACACTACCTCCTAAGTAATCAAAATCCAACAAAAGAAATGAAGAGCCCGGGCACAGTGGCTCACGCCTGTAATCCCAACACTTTGGGAGGCCGAAGCAGGTGGATCACTTGAGGTCAGGACTTTGAAACCAGCCTGGCCAACATGGTGAAACCCCATATCTACTAAAAATACAAAATTAGCCGGGCATGGCAGTGCCTGTAATCCCAGCTACTTGGGAGGCTGAGACATGAGAATTGCTTGAACCCAGGAGGCGGAGGTTGCAGTGAGCCAAGATTTCGCCACTGCACTCCACCCTGGGTGACAGAGTGAGACTGTCTCAAAAAACAAAGAAACAAAAAAAAACAAAGAAATGAAGAAAAATTTTACAGTTATAAAGTCACATTACCTGATTTTCATGCACAGAGTACATTCATTGGGATAAGTGGACATGTCACTGCCACACACAGGGTTAAAGTCCCTGGGACATCCTGGTAATTTATACTGAGCGCAGTTTGGCTGGAAAAAAGAGACAGAGAAATTCGACAACGACTTGAGATACAGTCATATAAAATAGCTCAGAGGAGAATATGTTCCAGATCTCCCTAGATTTTCTAGACTAATTCAATAAAAATATTTTTATTTTCCAGAAAAAAAGTTTTCTAATGCAAAAATCAGATACAATGTTGGTGTGATGGTTCAATGCATACTATGTAAAAAGAGGACCTCGGCTGGGCATGGTGGCTCACGCCTGTAATCCCAGCACTTTGGGAGGCTGAGGCAGGCGGATCGGATCACTTGAGCTCAGAAATTTGAGACCAGCCTGACCAACATGGAGAAACCCTATCTCTACTAAAAACTACAAAATTAGCCGGGCATGGTGGTGCATGCCTGCAATCCCAGCTACTCAGGGGGCTGAGGCAGGAGAATCACTTGAACCCAGGAGGTGGAGGCTGGGCAACGAGAGTAAAACTCTGTCTCAAAAAAAAAAAAGGGACCTCAGAGGCTTCAATCTGGCTGATTTTTCTTTTTTTTTTTTTTTTGAGACAGTCTCATTCTGTCTCCCAGGCTGGAGTATGGTGGCGTCATCTTGGCTTACTGCAACCTCCACCTCCCAAGTTCAAGCAATTCTTCTGCCTCAGCTTCCCAAGTAGCTGGGACTACAGGCACGTACCACCACACCCAGCTAATTTTTCTATTTTTAGTAGAGACAGGGTTTTACCATATTGGCCAGGTTGGTCTTGAACTCCTGACCTTGTGATCCGCCCGCCTTGGCCTTCCAAAGCGCTGGTATTACAGGTGTGAGCCACCACACATGGCCAATCTGACTGATTTTTAAATGAAAGTCTGAGACATTTCATCATATCATCTAGCTTCATAATTTACACTTCACTAAAATCTCCATGTGGATGTTCTATTAAATTCCACCTTAATCCCTTGGCTTAATGCCAAGACAAAATCAGGAATCTCATCCTTCAGTCTGAATTTTTAAGACACTGACATTTAGCCAAAAACATTAAAGAAAGCAGGAGATTCACAATGGAAGCAAATTTGTGCCAAAGGAAAAATGTTTAAAGCAGGTTCATCATCGACGGAGACTCCGATTTTCATGCCACAAGATACTAACTACAGGAAGAGAGTTCAATCCGGGCAGACATTTCCCCAAAACTTCCTCTCCACTCTCCGGAAGAGGGCCACTGCACATTTATTATTCCTTAATGTCATTTTAATTCTTACAGAAGGGCAGAGTGTGGTGGTTCCTGCCTGTAATCCCAACACTTTGGGAGGCCAAGGCGGTGGATCACCTGAGGTCAGGAGTTCAAGACCAGCCTGGCCAACATGGTGAAACCTCGTCTGTACTAAAAATACAAAAAATTAACCAGGCATGGTGGCGGACGCCTGTAATCCCAGCTACTCGGAGGCTGAGGCAGGAGAATTACTTGAACTTGGGAGGTGGAGGTTGCAGTGAGCTAAGATCTGAGATTGCGCCATTATACTCCAGCCTGGGCAACAAGAGCAAAACTCTGTCTCAAAAAAATAAAAGTAAAAATAATTCTTGGCCAGGTGCAGTGGCTCATGCTTGTAATCCCAGCACTTTGGGAGGCCAAGGTGCACAGATCACAAGGTCAAGACCAGCCTGGCCAATATGGTGAAACCCCATCTCTACTAAAAATATAAAAATTAGCTGGGCATGGTGGTGGGTGCCTGTGGTCCCAGCTACTTAGGAGGCTGAGGCAGAAGAATCACTTGAACCCGGGCGGTGGAGGTTGCAGTGAGCCAAGATTGCGCCATTGCACTCCAGCCTGGGCAGCAAGAACGAAACTCTGTCTCAAAAAAAAACAAAACGAAAAGAAAGAAAAAGAAGAAAAGGGTTAGAGGATTCACATTTCCTCATTTTGAAACTTACTATAAAGCTATAGTAATCAGGCTGGGAGCAGTGGCTTACGCCTGTAATCCCAACATTTTGGGAGGTCAAGGCAGGCAGATCATCTGAGGTCGAGACCAGCCTGGCCAACACAGTGAAACCCCATCTCTACTAAAAATACAAAAATTAGCCAAGCATGGTGGTGCATGCTTATAATCCCAGCTACTCGGGAGGCTGAGGCAGGAGAATCACTTGAACCCAGGAGGCAGAGATTGCAGTGAGCTGAGATCATGTCACTGCACTCCAGCCTGGGCAACTAGAGCAAAACTCTGTCTCAAAAAAAAAAAAACTACAGTAATCAAACAGTGTGGCAATAAGGATAAAGGAGGATAAACTATGAGAAAGCACCAGAAGGTACAGGGAGAAAAGCAGGCTGTGTTAATGAGGTTAGACTTTCTCTGTGGGCAATGAGAAAAAGTCCTTGAAGATTTTGCACAGAGACATGCTACACTCAGTCAAAGTTTTAGAGACTAATTGTAGCAGCAGTGTGTAGCAGGAACTGGAACTGGAAAGTGAAGATACCAAAAGGCTGGGGAAAATCCATTGAAAAGCCACTAAGTTAATCTAGGTGAGAGATAATGGGGGCCCTAAATTAGAGCAGTGGCAATAGAAATCAGGGGGGAAGAAAAAAACCAAAGATCTTTCTCTCTCTCTCTTTTTTTTTCTTAAGGCTGGTCAAGTGAAGCAGAAGAATGGAAAAGGAACAGAGAAATCTGTGGTTGTGATCAATTAGCTGTAAACACCACTGCACGAAAACCAGCCAAACCAAAGATCTCTTGTGTAGGTCATCCTTTTAACAATCCTGTCAAATGATAGCAGGTCCAGGCCAGGAGGTAGCTCAAGCCTGTAATCCCAGCACTTTGGGAGGCTGAGGTGGGTGGATCCTTTGAGGTCAGCCTGGCCAACATGGTGAAACCCTGCCTCTACTAAAAATACAAAAAAATTAGCTGGGTGTAGTGGCACATGCTTATAGTCCCAGCTACTCGGGAGGCTGAGGCAGGGGAATCGCTCTAACCCGGGAGGCAGAGGTTGCAGTGAGCAGAGCTCTCACCACTGAACTCTAGCCTGGGTGACAGAGTGAGATCCATCTCAAAAAAAGACAGCAGGTCCTATAGCACTGGCCTTAGCTCCCGAGTATGAGTGCCTTCTTAAATTCTGCAGGATCTCAGTCACCCTAATCCCAGCCTTGAAACAAAGGTACCATAATTCCCATTTTCTTTTTTTCTTTCTTTTTTGAGACGGAGTCTTGCTCTGTCACCAGGCTGGAGTGCAATGGCGCGATCTCGGCTCACTGCAACCTCTGCCTCCTGGGTTCAAGCGATTCTCCTGCCTCAGCCTCCCAAGTAGCTGGGATTACAGGCACTCACCACTGCGCCCAGCTAATTTTTGTATTTTTAGTAGAGTGGGGGTTTCACCATCTTGGCCAGGCTAGTCTCAAACTCCTGACCTCGTGATCCACCCACCTCAGTCTCCCAAAGTGCTGAGATTACAGGTGTGAGCCACCACGCCCGGCCATAATTCCCATTTTCTAAAAGAAAATCAAACCCAAGCAAACTGAATCACTGGCTAAAAGTGTTACTGGGCATCCATGAGATGCTAAAGACTGAGCACCGAATAGCAAATAAGACATTATCCCTGACAACAGGCATATACAGTTTCCTGGAAGAAATAGGCAAACAGGCAGTTACAATCCAATGCTATGATGGGGTAGAGAAAAGCACTGGATCTGGAGTCACACTGCTTGGATTTGAAGCATAGCTCCACCACTTCCATGTGACCTTGACCAAAGGGCTACTAATCAAGTAATGTTCTCTACCTCCCAGTCCTGTGAAAGATGAAATTAGTTATTATACATGAAGCATTTAGAACACTGGTGTGGCCGGGCGCAGTGGCTCACGCCTGTAATCCCAGCACTTTGGGAAGCCGAGGCGGGTGGATCACGAGGTCAAGAGATCGAGACCATCCTGGTCAACATGGTGAAACCCCGTCTCTACTAAAAATACAAAAAATCAGCTGGGCATGGTGGCACGTGCCTGTAATCCCAGCTACTCAGGAGGCTGAGGCAGGAGAATTGCCTGAACCCAGGAGGCGGAGATTGCGGTGAGCCGAGATCGCGCCATTGCACTCCAGCCTGGGTAACAAGAGCGAAACTCCATCTCAAAAAAAAAAAAAAAAAAAAAAAATAGAACACTGGTGTGGCATGTAGGTATATAAGTATTTACTGTTACAATGGTGATGATGATGCAGTACAGGTAAGCACAGAGAAAGTATGTGTATATATCTCTGCTTTGGAGGAAGGGAATAGGGTGGGAAGGCTTCCTGGAAGAGTCCTACTGTGAGCTGAACGCTCAAAGTTAACCTACTGAAACCAATACCCTCATATGTCAAATAATGTCTATCTTACAACAGCATTGTGAAAATTGAGAGACCAAATATACAGACAATGACTAGACCTTATATAAAACAGAACTCTGACCCACAGCCTGCAGCAACCTGCCCAGGAACCCAAACCATTATTCAGAATAACCAGCCCAGGAGGTCAGCAGGCTATAAGTCAGACTTGTAGGAAATCAGATTGCTCTCTCTAATGATAGTCCAGAAAGCCAAACAATAACCCCTTTACCATCAGCACAAAATGGCTAGGACTTTTTTTTTTTTGACATGGAGTTTCACTCTGTCATCCAGGCTAGAGTGCAGTGGTGTGATCTTGGCTCACTGCAACCTCCACCTTGGGGTTCAAGCAATTCTCCTGCCTCAGCCTCTCCAGTAGCTGGGATCACAGGCATATGCCACCACGCCCGGCTAATTTTTTTTGTATTTTTAGTGGAGACAAGGTTTCACCATGTTGGCCAGGGTAGTTTCAAACTCCTAACCTTAGGTGATCCACCCGCCTCAGCCTCCCAAAGTGCTGGGATTACAGGCAGGAGCACCGTGCCCGGCCGCAAAATGGTTAGGACTTGATTACTAACTGACAGCTTCCCTAATTTCTGTCCTCGATTCCAACTTAAAACAATCAGAGAAAACCAAATATGCACCCCTAACCAATGCCATAGAATGTCCTGCTTCTAGTTAGCCCACCTGCAGCATCCCTGTGCCAACAGCCTCCAATCAGGCCATACCTGAAACCATTCCTATTTTCCACTATAGTTTTCCCACTTCTCCCTTTGACTCAAGTCCCTACGGAAATGCAAGTGACAGTGGCTGACTCCTTGCTATACCAAGCCCTGAAAAAAATATTCTTTGCTTGTTCTCAGTTGGTTTGTCTCCATGTACATCCTCAGAATTCAGTTTGATAAAGTACAAATGTCTAATACAAGGCATAACTATTTTTCCAAGGACCTTTTGAATCCTTAAAGGAAATATTAGGCCAGGCACGGTGGCTCAAGCCTGTAATCCCAGCACTTTGGGAGGCCGAGGCGGGTGGATCACTAGGTCAAGTGATCGAGACCATCCTGGTCAACATGGTGAAACCCC
Organism: Sapajus apella; assembly: GCF_009761245.1. Classification (NCBI taxonomy): domain Eukaryota; kingdom Metazoa; phylum Chordata; class Mammalia; order Primates; family Cebidae; genus Sapajus; species Sapajus apella. The sequence continues at coordinate 42,825,261 of NW_022436945.1, forward strand.
GTCTCTACTAAAAATACAAAAAATTAGCTGGGCATGGTGGCACGTGCCTGTAATCCCAGCTACTCAGGAGGCTGAGGCAGGAGAACTGCCTGAACCCAGGAGACGGAGGTTGTGGTGAGCCGAGATCGCGCCACTGCACTCCAGCCTGGGTAACAAGAGCGAAACTCCGTCTCAAAAAAAAAAAAAAAAAATTAAATATTAACACAAACAAAGACTCAGTGGTTTTCAACTAAAATGTACACTTTTATCTGAATCAAAAGGCCTGCCTGAGAACCTGGTTTTAAATGCAGTCCTCAACAGTTTTCAAAAGCGGTAGGTCAGACCTGAAAGCCAGCCTCCCTCCCAAACGGTTTTGGGCTTCGCTGTATTATTAGAAACAGTACAAGTGATTTCCTACTTACCGTTCTATATTCTGAAGCCTGACCAAATCGAGGGGCCAGAGTGCCTGCAAGAAGGAAGCACAAACATTTTGCAGTATGGGATCAAGGTAAGGTATTGTTCGTAAGATTTTTTTTTTTTTTAGTAAGTTCTTGCTATGGTGCCCAGGCTGGTCTTGAACTCCTGGGCTCAAGCGACCCTCCTCCCTAGGCCTCTCAAAGTGCTGGAATTTGAGGCGTGAGCCACCACGACCAGCCTCATTAGGATGTTTTAAAGTCCAGTTTGGGATTTATCCAGGCCACATCTTCTATTTTCCCCTCTAAGGCCTACTTTCTTTGAACTGTTCCCTTCCCACTTTTGCCAGAAAGGATATTCCGTCTTTTATGGCACTTCTCTCCACAAGCACATAGAAATAACAGCTGGTTCTGTTCTCTTTAGGTTTGGTTGAGAAAGGACTTTGAAGCTATGGAATAAAAGTCGCGCTAGCGCACTGCAGCCTCAATTCCTGGTTTCAGGTGAACCTCCCACCTCAGCCTCCGGGGTAGCTGGGACTGCCGGCCTGAGCCACGGCACCCGGCCCAGGAAGTAACCCTTAATAGTTCATGATGTTCTTTTCCTTTGCAACTCGGGGTAACAAATACAAAATTTAATACAAGATAGGAGCATTTAAACTCCATTTTAAGAAAGGTGTCCAGTGTGGCTAGACAAAAGCCCCTTTCTTGTCAGCATCCACCATTCCTCACTCCTGCCCATCTCCTGCCGGGGTCCCGTGGGGGCCATACCTTAAAACCCAACTCCTCATCTTGGGTGCCAGAAAATCTACTTTAACAGAGAAAGCCCCCTAGACAGCAGATGTCCCTTGGAGCTGGGAGCGAAGCCCAAGCAAGAACTAAAGAGGGTGGCTGACTCCACAAAGCCACCCCCACACCCCAGGGTTCGAGCTCCTCCACCTAGCAAGTACGCTGGGGAACCGCCAGTAACGGATGCGGGGGTACCGTCGCCGAGGCCGCCCGGAGCCGGGCAGGGGCCGCCGCCGGCGTGACTCCCTCTCCCGCGCTCCTCCGGAGGTCCTGGCTCGTCAGGATTGCTCCGAGCGCTACCTGCGAAAGTCACGGCCAGAAGCAGCAGAGCCCAACGCAGCATCGCCTGCGCCATCCTCCGCCGCCGGCCGTAGGGCCCCTGCGCTCTGGAGCCTGCGCCACTCGCAGGGGGCGCACGCGGGCCGGCGCGAGGGGAGGGCGGGGGGGCGGGGCGAGAGTGGGAGGAAGGGCCGCGGTAGGTGGCGGGGCAGGAGGGGCGGCGGGAAGAGGAGCCGGGAAGGGCAGGGGAAGAACCGGAAGAGCCGGGAAGCGGAAAGGTAGGAGGATGGCGGAGGGGGCCGTGGGAAAGGAGGGAGTCGGAGAGGTGGGGACGATTGTTCCCCCACTTCCTCTCCTCCCAGCCGAGATGAACCTCTCCCTCCAGCGTACAAGAACCTGTGAAAGTCCTAGGGAGCCCTCGTGGAGCTCTTGGGAGTTCTGTCAGTCAACTCCTATTTCTTAAGCATCTGCTAGGTCCCAGGAAGTGTTTTGTTGATGAAGGCACAGCCCTGACCTCGACAAAGGAGGTCCTTGCTCTCAGGAAGCGTTCAGTCTTTCCCTTTTAAAATATATTTTTAAATTATTTTAGTTGACACAATGATTGTACATATTTATGGGGGTACATAGGGATATTTGGATGCATACAATGTGTAGTGATCAAAACAGGATAATTAGCATATTCATCACCTCAAACATTTATTATTACTTTGTGTTGAGAACATTCAAAATCCTCTCATCTAGCTACTTGAAAATACGTAATAAATTATTATAAATTTCAGGCAGGGTCTTGCTCTGTTGCCCAGGCTGGAGTGCAGTGGCATGATCTCAGCTCACTGCAACCTCCACCTCCCAGGCTCCAGCGATCCTCCCACATCAGCCTCTCTCCCAAGTAGCTGGGACCACAGATATATGCCGCCATGCCAAGCTTATTTTTGCATGTTTTGTAGAGACGAGTTGTCACCATGTTGCCCAGGCTAGTCTCAAACTCCTGGGCTCAAGCAATCCGCCCACCTCGGCCTCCCAAAGTGCTGGGATTACAGGCTTGAACCACCATGCTCTACCTTTGTAATAAATTATTGTTTTGTTTTGTTTTGTTTTGTTTTTTGAGATGGAGTTTCGCACTTGTTACCCAGGCTGGAGTGCAATGGCGCGATCTCGGCTCACCGCAACCTCCGCCTCCTGGGTTCAGGCAATTCTCCTGCCTCAGCCTCCTGAGTAGCTGGGATTACAGGCACGTGCCACCATGCCCAGCTAATTTTTTGTATTTTTAGTAGAGATAGGGTTTCACCATGTTGACCAGGATGGTCTCGATCTCTTGACTTCGTGATCCACCCGCCTCGGCCTCCCAAAGTGCTGGGATTACAGGCGTGAGCCACCACGCCTGGCCCCTGTAGTCAATGATTGTTAACTGTAGGCACTCTACAATGCTATAAAACACTTGCACTTATCCCTCCTACCTAGCTGTAATTTTGTATACTTTAACCAACCTCTTCCTATCCCCCAACCTTCCCAGCCTCTAGTAACTACTGTTCTACTCACTATTTCTGTAAGAAATAATTTTTGCCAAAGAGGCTGAACAAGTTAGTGCATTAAGGCCAGGTGTGGTGGCTCACGCCTCTAATCCCAGCATTTTGGGAGGCTGAGCCTGGTGGATCACTTGAGCTCAGGAGTTTGAGAGGCGCCTGGGCAACATGGCAAAACCCCGTTTCTACAAAAAGTACAGAACTTAGCCAGGTGTGGCCAGTGACTGAGATCGAGCTACTGCACTCCAGCCTCGGTGGCAAAATGAGACCATGCCATAAAAACTTGACCAGATGGCTGGGCGTGGTGGCTCACGCCTGTAATCCTAGCACTTTGGGAGGCCGAGGTGGGTGATCACCTAAGGTCAGGAGTTCAAACCAGCCTGGCCATCATGGTGAAACCCCATCTTTAAAAAAAAAACTTGACCAGGCATGGTGTTTCATGCCTGTAATCCCAGCACTTTGCAAGGCTGAGGCAGGTATATCGCTTGAGGCCAGCAGTTCAAGACCAGCCTGGCCCCATCTCTACTAAAAATACAAAAATTAGCTGGGCATGGTGGTACACATCTATAGTCCCAGTAACTCGGAAGGCTGAGGCATAAGAATTGCTTAAACCCAAGAGGCGGAGGTTGCAATGAGCCAAGATGCTGCCACTGCACTCCAGCTTGGGTGACAGAGTGAGACTCTGTAAAAAAAAAAAAAAAAAAATTGCATTAGCAGATCCATTTTTTTTTTTTTCTGCTTCTTATGCCTATGTGTCAAATGATTCTGTGACATTCCAGACTAGACCCTTACTAGACTTAGTAGACTTAGTAAGGGTCTAGTCTGGAAAACACAAGGCTTAATGGTATATCACCAGAGATAATTTAATATAAGGGATTGGCTAATCCAGTAGGGAGAACTGAAAAGAGCAGAAAGGGAAAACGAGGTAACACTTCCTTTAGGAAGTAGGCATCATGCCTCAGTCTAGGGGAACAAAGGGAATAGGTTGGGATTCTCAGAACTAGAAATCTGGAGGAGAGGTCCTGGAAAGCTGGGACTCAGACCCCTGGGAAAGGGGTGCTGCTTGGCTGTGCTGGTGGCACTGAGAGTGTGTGAAAAAGCTGAAGACTGGGGCTAGGCACGGTGGCCCATGCCTATAATCCCAGCACTTTGGGAGGCGAAGGCGGGTGGATCACTTGAGGTCATGAGTTTGAGATCAGCCTGGTCAACACGGTGAAACCCTGTTTCTACTAAAAATACAGAAATTAGTGGGCATGTTCCCATACTCCTGTAATCCCAGCTACTCAGGAGCCTGAGGCAGAAGAAATTTTTGAACCTGGGAGGTAGAGGTTGCAGTGAGCCAAGATCACACCATTGCACTCCAGCCTGGGCAACAGAGTGAGACTTCATCTCAAAAAAAAAAAAAAATTCCTAGAGACTGGACCCAGCTGATTCTGTCAGGGTGATGAAAGGCTATTGCTGTGGCACTACTGAAAGAAATAGCCAGCAGGCAGGAGCCAGTCCCTTCTCCCTCCTCCTGCCTTCTGGTGTCCCCCTCACACACTCTATGGGCAGAACCTTCTGGAAGCCAACTGGCATCACAAAGCAGAGTGTGGAAGTGGGGGTTCAGAGCTAATGTAGAATCACCTTATGACTGGCATGGTCCCACGCCCACCTCTTGACCTTGACAACCTCAAGGGCTGGAACAAGAAGACACTGTGCAGTTTTCAACTGCACTAGGTGCCACATACGGCTGAGTTCTGGTTGATATCTTGTTTGAGGCCGAGTGGTAAATATGAAATAAGTGTTAGTACTTTTCTAAGTCACATCGCATTCTGTTCTTTGAACAACAGTCACAAAATGGACATGGCTCATTTTGCTGAAGATTCTTATCAAGGACTAATAGAATAGAATTTACATAAAAAGCTCTTCTTTTTTTGTTGTTTTTTTGTTTTTTGTTTTTTTGAGATGGAGTTTCGCTCTTGTTACCCAGGCTGGAGTGCAATGGCGCGATCTCGGCTCACCGCAACCTCCGCCTCCTGGGTTCAGGCAATTCTCCTGCCTCAGCCTCCTGAGTAGCTGGGATTACAGGCACGCGCCTCCATGTCCAGCTGATTTTTTGTATTTTTAGTAGAGACGGGGTTTCACCATGTTGACCAGGATGGTCTCGATCTCTTGACCTCGTGATCCACCTGCCTCGGCCTCCCAAAGTGCTGGGATTACAGGCATGAGCCACCGCGCCCGGCCTATAAAGCTCTTCTAAACTGTGTTGGATGTCTGTTACCAAATGACATGTGCACTTGCTTACAAACATCTTTGATGCTCTGGGAACACAAATGTGACCCTAGACTCGGGGCAATGCTCAAAGATGTGTGAGTAGGAATTTCAGCTTCAAAAGAAAAGCCAATAACCCCTCAAGATAGATTTCTTAGAAATGTGTGTGTGGATACGGCTGCCTTTAGGTTTCAAAGAGTTGTTTTGTTTCAGAGTTGTTACTGGCTGGCAGGGTGGCTCACGCCTATAATCCCAGCACTTTGGGAGGCAGAGGTGGGCAGATTGCTTGAGCCCAGGAATTGGACCTGGGCAACATGACAAAACTCTGTCTCTACAAAAATTACAAAAATTAGCCTGGTGTGGTGGCGCACCCCTGTAGTTCCAGCTACTCAGGAGGCTGTGGTGGGAGGACCACTTCAGCATGGGACGTGGAGGCTGCAGTGAGCCATGATTGCACCACTGCACTTCAGCCTGGGTGATGGCAGTGAGAACTTGTGTTAAAAAAAAAAAAAAAAAAAGGCCGGGCGCGGTGGCTCAAGCCTGTAATCCCAGCACTTTGGGAGGCCGAGGCGGGTGGATCACGAGGTCAAGAGATCGAGACCATCCTGGTCAACATGGTGAAACCCCATCTCTACTAAAAATACAAAAAATCAGCTGGGCATGGTGGCGTGTGCCTGTAATCCCAGCTACTGAGGAGGCTGAGGCAGGAGAATTGCCTGAACCCAGGAGGCGGAGGTTGCGGTGAGCCGAGATCGCGCCATTGCACTCCAGCCTGGGTAACATGAGTGAAACTCCGTCTCAAAAAAAAAAAAAAAAAAAAGTTGGCTGGGCGAGGTGGCTCACACCTGTAATCCCAGCACTTTGGGAGGCCAAGGCGGGTGGATCATGAGGTCAGGAGTTCAAGACCAGCCTGATGAAACCCTGTCTCCAAAGAAAATAAAATTAATAATTATTAGAAATATTTTCTGTCAAGGTGCTTTTCATGTTGTATCATCATTTGTGAGCCAAGAACAAGGGTCAAGAAACATTTTCTGTAAAGGGCCAGATAGTAAATACTGCTGACTTCTTGTCGCAACTAAACTCTGCCATTGCAGTGCAAAAGGGGACATAGAGTGTAACTCAACGAATGGGCATGATTTTTTTTTTTTTTTGAGAGAAGGTCTTGCTGTCACCCAGGCTGGAGTACCGTGGCGTGATCTCAGCTCACTGCATCCTCGATCTTCTGGGCTTAAGCGATCCTCCCACCTCAGCCCTGCAAGTAGCTAGAACTATAGGCATGCACCACCACACCCAACTAAGTTTTTTGTATTTTTTTGTAGAGACAGGTGATATAGTTTGACTGTGTCTTCATTCAAATCTCAACTTGAATTGTATCTCCCAGAATTCCCATGTGTTATGGGAGGGATGTGTGGAGGGTAATTGACTCATGGGAGGCAGGCTTTCCCATGCTATTCTCATGATAGTGAATAAGTCCACAAGATTTGATGGGTTTATCAGGGGTTTCTGCTTTTGCTTCCTTCTCATTTTTCCTCTTGTTGGTGCCGTGTAAGAGAGGCCTTCACCTCCTACCATGATTGTGAGGCCTCCCCAGCCATGTGGAACTATAAGTCCAATTAAACCTTTTTTTCTTCCCAGTCTCAGGTATGTCTTTATCAGCAGTGTGAAAATTGCATAATACAGTAAATTGGTACCAGTAGAGTGGGGCATTGCTGAAAAAATACCAAAATGTGGGGACACAGCTTGAAACAACATGGCGGGCTTGTGGTGAGAAGCTGTGAAGCAGGAGTAGAAATTAGTATACCTAGAAGCAGATTTTAAAAGCAGTCTGTCTTCAGATCATCTTTTTTCATCCCACTTGATAGGTATCTTGAAACACCATGGCTGTAGCTGCAGTAAAATGGGCGATGTCAAAGAAAACTATCTTGAAACATTTATTTCCAATCCCAAACGGAGCTTCATATTGTGTTTGTCATAAATCTACGTACTCTCCTCTACCAGATGACTATAATTTAAAGTAGAGCTTGCTCTGACTTCTGATGGCGGGACAATAGTATGCTACCACACTTCTGTGGACATTCCATATGAACACACAAAACCTGTCCGTCGGCCAGATCCTCTGCACAATAATGAAGAAACACACGATCAAATCCTAAAAACCAGGTTGAAAGAAAAAGTTGAACCCCTTGAGCAAGGACCTGTGGTAGAACAACTTAGCAAAATGTTCTTTACTACTAAGCACCGCTGGTATCCCTATGGACAGTATCGCAGATATAAGAATCCGAATCCTCCAAAAGACAGATGATGCTGAGGTTCCTGGGAGAATCAAAGAGAAATGTGCCTCATTTGCCATTTGAGAAAATACAGTCTGGTGTATTCACTAATATATAGTAAACTAATAATGATTAAAAAAATGTGGAAGGGACTTTGGAACTGGGTAACAGGCAGAGGCTGGAACAGTTTAGAGGGCTCAGAAGAGAACAGGAAAATGTGGGAAAGTTTGGAACTTCCTAGAGACTTGTTGAATGGCTTTGCTCAAAATGCTGATAGTAATATGGAGAGTAAGGTCCAGGCTGAGGTGGTCTCAGATGGAGATGAGGAACTTCTTGGGAACTACAGTAAAGGTGACTCTTGTTATGTTTTAGCAAAGAGACTGACTGCATTTTGCTCCTACCCTAGAGATTTGTGGAACTTTGAACTTGAGAAAGATGATTTAGGATATCTGGCTGAAGAAATTTCTAAAGAGCAAAGCATTCAGGGGGTGATTTGGGTACTGTTAAAGATGTTCAGTTTTATAAGGGAAGCAGAGCATGAAAGTTGGGAAATTTTGCAGCCTGACTATGTGATATGAAAGAAAAACCCAGCCAGGCACAGTGGCTTATGCCTGTAATCCCAGCACTTTGGGAGGCTGAGGTGGGCTGATCACTTGAGGTCAGGAGTTCGAGATCAGCCTGGCCAACATGGCAAAATCCCATCTTTACAGAAAATGGATAAATTAGCTGGGTGTGGTGGTGCACACCTATAGTCCCAACCACTTGGGAGGCTGTGACAGGAGAATCACTTGAACCTGGGAGGCGGAGGTTGCAGTGAGCCAAGATGGCGCCATTATACTCCAGCCTGGTTGACAAGAGTGAAACTCTGTCTCAAAAAAAAAAAAAAATGGCAGAGTGCAGTGGCTCAATACCTGTAATCCCAGCACTTTGGGAGGACAAGGCATGTGGATCACTTGAGGTCAGGAGTTCAAGACCTGCCTGACCAACCATGGTGAAATGCTGTCTCTACTAAAAATACCAAATTAGCCGGGCATGGTGGCACATGCCTGTAATCCCAGCTACTCAGGAGGCTGAGACAGGAGAATTGCTTGAACCTGGGAGGCGGTGGTTGCAGTGAGCTGACATCACACCGTTTCACTCCAGCCTGGGCAACAAGAGCAAAACTCCATCTTAAAAAAAAAAAAAAAAAAAAAAAAGAAAAACCCATTGTCTGGGGGGAAATTCAAGCCAGCTACTGAAATTTGCATGAGTAGCAAGGAGCCTAATGTTAATCCCCAAGACCACGGGGGAAATGGGGAAAATGTCTCCTGGACATGTCAGAGACATTCATACTGCAGCTGCTCTCATTACAGGCTTGGAGGCCCAAGAGGTAAAAGTGGTTTCATGGGTTGGGCCCTGGATCCCTGTGCTGTGTGCTGCGTAGAGACTTGGCGTCCTGTATCCCGGCCGCTCCAGCCATGGGTGAAAGGTGGCAACATACAGCTCAGGCTGTGGCTTGAGAGGGCGGAAGCCCCAGGTCTTGGTAGTTTCCATATGGAGTCGAGCCTCCAGGTATACAGAAGTCAAGAATTGAGGTTTGGGAACCTCCACCTAGATTTCAGAAGATGAATGGAAATGCTGGATGCCCAGGCAAAAGTTTGCTGCAGGGTAGGGCCCTCATGGAGAACCTCTTCTAGGGCAGTGTGGAAGGAAATGTGGGGCTGGAGCCCCCACACAGAGTCCCTACTGGGGCACTGCCCAGTGGAGCTATGAGAAGAGGGCCACCATCCTGCAGACCCCAGCGTGGTAAATCCACCGATAGTTTGCACTGTGTGCCTGGAAAAGCTGCAGACAGACAACGCCAGCCTGTGAAAGCAGTGGGAGGGAGGCTGCACCCTGCAAAGCCGCAGGAGCAGAGCTGCCCAAGACCATAGGAACTCGCCTCTTGCATCAGCATGATCTGGATGTGAGACCTGGAGTCAAAGAAGATCACTTAGGAGCTTTAAAATTTGACTGCCTCACTGGATTCTGGACTTGCATGGGCCCATAACTCTTTTGTTTTTTACCAATTTCTCCCATTTGGAATGGCTGTATTTACCCAATACCTGTACCACCATTGTATCTAGGAAGTAACAAGCTTACTTTTGATTTGACAGGCTCATGGGTGGAAGGGAATCGTCTCAGATGAGATTCAGACTGTGGACTTTTGGGTTAATGCTGAAATGAGTTAAGATTTTGGGGGGGCCGGGCACGGTGGCTCAAGCCTGTAATCCCAGCACTTTGGGAGGCCGAGGCGGGTGGATCACGAGGTCAAGAGATCGAGACCATCCTGGTCAACATGGTGAAACCCCGTCTCTACTAAAAATACAAAAAATTAGCTGGGCATGGTGGTGTGTGCCTGTAATCCCAGCTACTCAGGAGGCTGAGGCAGAAGAATTGCCTGAACCCAGGAGGTGGAGGTTGCGGTGAGCTGAGATCGCGCCATTGCACTCCAGCCTGGGTAACATGAGTGAAACTCCGTCTCAAAAAAAAAAAAAGATTTTGGGGGACTATTGGGAAAGCACGATTGGTTTTGAAATTTGAGGACATGAGATTTGGAGGAGCCAGGTGTGGAATGATATGGTTTTCCTGTGTCCCCACTCAAATCTCAACTTGAATTGTATCTCCTAGAATTCCCACCTGTTGTGGGAGGGACCCAGGGGAGGTAATTGAATCACTGGGGCTGGTCTTTCCCATGTTATTCCCTGTTATTCCCGTGGTAGTGAATAAGTCTCATGAGATCTGATGGGTTTATCAGCTTTTGCTTCCTGGTTTTCTCTCTTTTTTATTTTTATTTATTTATTTTTTTTGAGACAGAGTCTCACTGTGTCACCCAGGCAGGAGTGCAGTGGCATGATCTCAGCTCACTGCAACCTCTGCCTCCCAGGTTCAAGTGATTCTCCTGCCTCAGCCTTCTGAGTAGCTGGGATTACAGGCGTGTGCCACCACGGCTGGCTAATTTTTTTTTGTATTTTTAGTAGAGATGGGGTTTCACCATGTTGGTCAGGCTGGTCTCAAATTCCTGAACTCATGATCTGCTCCCCTCACCATCCCAAAGTGCTGGGATTACAGGCGTGAGCCACTGTACCTGGCCATGGTTTTTTCTCTTGCTGCCACCATGAAAGAAGTGCCTTTTACCTCCCACCACGATTGTGAGGCCTCCTCAGCTATGTGGAACTGTAAGTCCAATTAAACTTCTTTTCTTCCCAGTCTCGGGTGTGTCTTTACCAGCAGTGTAAAAATGGACTAATCCACGGGGTTTTGCCATGTTGCCAGACTGGTCTCGAACTCCAGAGCTCAAGTGATAGACCTGCCTCAGCCTCCCAAAGTGCTAAGATTACAAGCATGAACAAACCCAGCGTTTGATTGTTTCTGTTCTGTGTCTTCACTGGGTTGGTGGTCACAGGAATCTACAAATGTGGATACAATTGCAAAGAATTAACTACACACATAAACATACACAAATGAACGTGAGTAAAACTGGTGAAATCTGATTAAGTTAGCAGACTGTATTGTCAGTTTCCTGTTTTTTTATATTATAGTTACACAAGATATTACTGTACTATTTGCTAACAACTACATGCATATCTACCATCATTTCAAAATATAAAGCTTAATAAAAGTGAAGCTCTGAAAATTATCTATGGAATCTGAGTTGTAAAGGGACATAATTCTTTTTATTTTTTTGAGATGGAGTCTCTCTCTGTCACCCAGGCTAGAGTGCAGTGGCGCGATCTCAGCTAATTGCAATCTCTGCTTCCCAGGTTCAAGCAATTCTCTTGCCTCAGCCTCCCGAATAGCTGGGACTACAGACGTGTGCCACCACAGCTGGCTAATTTATTTTTATTTTTATTTTTTATTGTACTTTAGGTTCTGGGCACACCTGGCTAATTTTTGTGTTTTTAGCAGAGATGAGGTTTCACCACATTGGCCTGACCTCAAGTGATCCCCTTACCTCGACCTCCCAAAGTGCTGGAATTGCAGGCATGAGCCACTGTGCCCAGCTATAAAGATATGTAATTCTAATTATTCTGAGCATACACATTCTCTTTTCCTTCTTTAACATCATCATGAATTAAATGAACCTGAGTAGGCCGGGCGAGGTGGCACATGCCTGTAATCCCAGCACTTTGGGAGGCCAAGGTGGGTGGATCACCTGAGGTCAGGAGTTCAGCCTGGCCATCGTGGTGAAACCCCATCTTCAAAAAAATAAAAATAAAAAAAAGAACCTGAGAATTAATGTTGCTATAGTAAATGGTAGTGACCTTAAGGCTAAGTATTAAAAATAGATAATTTTATTATATTCTACAATGAGGGGCAATTTAAACATAATGTAATTTAATGTTTAGACATTTGTGAAACTTTCAACTAAAAGATTCACAAGTTCCTAGGGAAAAACTAAAATAACATTTTGTCAGAGTTTGCATTCCAATTATTTTACAAAATATGGTCACCGTAAATAAGACAATGATATGACTTAGAATTTTTTGTTGTTGTTGAGTTTATTTATTTATTTGAGATGGAATTTCACTCTTATTGCCTAGGCTTAAGTGCAATGGCACGATCTCGGCTCACTGCAAACTCCGCCTCCCAGGTTCAAGCGATTCTCCTACCTCAGCCTCCTGAGTAGCTGGGATTACAAGTGTGCACCACCACACCCGCCTAATTTTGTATTTTTAGTAGAGACAGGGTTTCTCCGTGTGGTCAGGCTGGTCTCAAACTCCCGACCTCAGGTGATCCTCCCGCCTCGGCCTCCCAAAGTACTGGGACTACAGGCGTGAGCCCTGTGCCTGGCCTAGAATTAAATGTTAATATAATGTTTCTTGCCCTGCTTTCTACACACGATTGTGAAATTATGTGTCCTGGGTATTTTTGAGTTGTATGTGCTTCTGATTAGCTGGAAAACAGCTAGGAAAATACAGTGGTCAAAACATAGAATTTGTCCAGGTGCTCTAATCCCAGCACTTTGGGAGACGGAGATGGGAGAGTCGCTTGAGGCCAGGATTTGAGGCCAACCTGGGCAACATCGTGAAAGCTCCGTCTCTACAAAAAATAAATAAAAGACAAGCCTAATTCAATGTGGTTTTCCTTACCATTCAGCTTTGTGATGTAGTAGAAACTTTGCCCATGAAACTAACATAATTGGAATTCAATTGTCGATCAAGTTGGGCAACCCAGCATGCATGCTCCATATTGCCTCTGTACCAAGTTTAAACTTCTAAGAAAAATTATGCTAATGTTTCCTCCAAATATATCCTTTCAAAGTCATACTAGAACACTGTCTAAAAAGCTGGCATGGGGCCAGGCGCGGTGGCTCAAGCCTGTAATCCCAGCACTTTGGGAGGCCGAGGCGGGTGGATCACGAGGTCAAGAGATCGAGATCATCCTGGTCAACATGGTGAAACCCCGTCTCTACTAAAAATACAAAAAATTAGCTGGGCATGGTGGCACGTGCCTGTAATCCCAGCTACTCAGGAGGATAAGGCAGGACAATTGCCTGAACCCAGGAGGTGGAGGTTGTGGTGAGCCGAGATCGCGCCATTGCACTCCAGCCTGGGTAACATGAGTGAAACTCCGTCTCAAAAAAAAAAAAAAAAAAAAAAAGCTGGCATGGAAGTTGTTCATTTCCTTTCTTTACCATTGATAGGGCCTCGAGTCTTTAAAGTTAGATGCTAGTTTATGGAAAATAAGTGGCAAATGATTTTGTTGGGTAGAAAAGATATCTCCAGAGGTTACTATTTTATTGCCCTGTGAATATTAAGCAGTGTTATATTTCATTTTGCAGTCTTATCCCAGCATTCTTTTTCCCGTGGACTATATATTTACCAGTCTCCTCTATCTTTCTTCTTTTGCTGGTTCCCTGACAATGAGTTAAATGAGAAGGGTAAATAAGAGGCCAGCTTGCCTAGCAGATAGAGAAAGTGGTATTTCTGACTTGGGAAGACCAGCATGTGCAAAGGCCAGAATGACTCCTTTAGAGAATTCCAAGAGATTCCATGTGGGTAAAGCAGTGTTTCTCAAACTGTGATGTCCGTATGAATCGCTCTGATTCAGTGAGTCTAGGGCAAGGTCCAGAATTCCACCTGTCCACAAGCTCCCAGGTGAAGCTGCTGCTGCTGGCCCTTGGACCATAGGTTGAATAACAAGGGGTTAGGTTAAAGCACTTCCAAAGATGTGCACATCCAAAAATGAAGATGGGACCGGGCACAGTGGCTCATGCCTGTAATCCCAGCACTTTGGGAGGCCAAGGCGGGCAGATCACTTGAGTCCAGGAGTTTGAGACCAGCCTGGCCAACATAGAGAAACCCCATCTCTACTAAAAATACAAAAAAAATTAGCCAGGCATGGTAGTGCACACCTGTAGTCCCAGCTACTCGGGAGGCCGAGGCAGGAGAATCACTGGAACCCAGGAGGCAGAGGTTGCAGTGAGCAGAGATGACACCATTGCACTCCAGCCTTGGCAGCAGAGTGAGACTCTGTCTCAAAAATGAAAATTAAAAAAAAAAAAAAGATGTGCACATTCAAAGATGAAGAAGGAAACTGAGGGAGCGGGGTGTGGAACAGGGGTGTGTGGATTATTACAAAGAATAATCATTTTTCACAATCCACATCAAACACAAATATTTCTAAGCTCAAGCAGGTACTTCATTCATTTGAAATCGTACAAAAACTCCAACCACATTTCAATGTAATCACAGAACCAAGACTAGGCAAGTCATTTCCTAAAAATGTATGCTCTCCAACAGCCTGTAGAGCTGAGTTGTTTTGGCGAGGTCTACTGCCATCTAGTGGAAATGGATTGACATAACTAGTGCATCATTTATGTAGTGCTCAAGCTTTCAAATTCAAGTTTTCAAATTATGCTCATTTTATCTCCACAATAACCTGTGAAATAGACATTGATGATCAGTTTGTTTTAATTTATTTATTTATTCATTTATTTATTTTGTACACGAATGTTTATGGTAGCTTTATTTATAATAGCCCAAACCTTAAAACCTAAATGCATATCAACAGGAAAATGATTAAACAAATTGTAATTTATCTATAAACCTGAACACTACTTGGCAATAAAAAATGACTTACTGGCCAGGCGCAGTGGCTCACGCCTATAATCCCAGCACTTTGGGAGGCCGAGGCAGGTGGATCACGAGGTCTAGAGATCGAGACCATCCTGGTCAGCATGGTGAAACCCTGTCTCTACTAAAAATACAAAAATTAGCTGGGCGTGGTGGCACATGCCTGTAGTCTCAGCTACTCAGGAGGCTGAGGCAGGAGAATTGCTTGGACCCAGGGGGCGGAGGTTGCGGTGAGCCGAGATCGTGCCATTGCACTCCAGCCTGGGTAACAAGAGTGAAACTCCATCTCAAAAAAAAAAAAAAAAAGACTTACTGATTAATGTTACAATATGGATAAAACTCTAAAATACTATGCTGAGCAAAAGAAGTAAACACAAATGAGTACCTATTATATGATTCCATTGAGATGAAACTCTAGAACACAAATCTAACCTGTAGCTATAGAAAGCAGATTTTGCCTGGGGATAGAAATGGGAACTTGACAGAGAAAGGACTCAGGAAACTTTTTGGGGGTTAATGGACATGTGTTTCTTTTTTTAATATATATATTTTATTGCACTTTAGGTTCTGCGTGTACAGAACATGCAGGATTTTTGCATAGGTACATACAATTTATTTAATTCAGTCTGGGCTCAGTGGAGCCAGACCTGTAATTATAGCCACACCTGTAATCCCAGCACTTTGGGAGGCCGAGGCCGAGGCGGGCAGATCACTTGAGGTCAGGAGTTCAAGACCAGCCTGGCCAACATGGTAGAACCACTTCTCTACTAAAAATACAAAAATTACAGGTGGCGCACACCTGTAATCCCAGGTACCGAGGGGCTGAGGCAGGAGAATGGCTTGAACCTGGACGGTGGAGGCTGCAATGAGCGAAATCGTACCACTGCATTCCAGCCTGGGTGATAGAATGAGACTCCGTCTCAAAAAAAAAAAAAAAAAAAAAGAGGCTGGGTGTGGTAGCTCAAGCCTTTAACCCCAGCATTTTGGGAGGCCTAAGTGGAAGGATCATGTAACATCAGGAGCTCAAGACCAGCCTGGCCAACATGGCAAAACCCCATCTCTATTAAAAATACAAAAATTAGCCAGCCATCATGGCAGGCACCTGTAATCCCAGCTACTTAGGAGGCTGAGGCAGGAGAATGGCTTGGACCTGGGAGGCAGAGGTTGCAGTGGGTTGAGATTGCGCCATTGCACTCCAGCCTGGGCAACAGAGCAAGACTCTGTCTCAAAATTTAAAAAAAAAAAAAAAGTTTTCATATTAGACCAGGTGTGCTGACCCATACCTGTAATCCTAGCACTTTAGGAGGCCAAGGCAGGAGGATTGCTTGAGGCCAGGAGTTTGAGACCAGCCTGGGCAATATAGCATGACCCTGTTTCTACTATATATATATGTTTTATTTATTTATTTTATATATTTGTTTTATTTATTTGTGTGTGTGTGTGTGTGTGTGTGTGTGTGTGTGTGTGTGTGTGTTAAATTAGCTGGGCATTGTAGCATGTGTCTGTAGTCTAGCCACTTGGGAAGTTGAGGCAGGAGGATCACTTGAGCCCAGGAAGTCAAGACCAGCCTGGGCAACATAGCAAGACTCTATCTTACAAAAAATATTTTTTGGCTGGGCATAGTAGCTCATGCCTATAATCCCAGCACTTTGGGAGGCCCAGGCAGACAGATCACTTGACATCAGGAGCTCAAGACCAGCCTGGCCAACAGGGTGAAACCCTGTGTCTACTAAAAAAGCCGGATGTGGTAGCATGCACCTGTAATCCCAGCTACTTAGGAGGCTAAAGTGGGAGAATCGCTGGAACCTGGGAGGCAGAGATTGTAGTGAGCCAAGACTGTGCCACTGGACTCCAGCCTGGGAGACAGAGCGAGACTCCATTTAAAAAAAAAAATTAATCCTTCATATTATCGACCACTTATTATAAGCCAGGCACTGTACATGAATGATCTAATTTATTTCCCATTATAATCTAATATGGTAAGTATTATCTGTGCTATTATTCCCACTTACAGATAAGAAGCCAAGACTTAGAGAATTTTAAGAAGCATGCTAAAAGTCCAACAGCTAGTAAGTGGGAGTATCAGGATTCAAAGGAGGGGATGTACGAGGTATGCATCATTAATATAAGTTATCATCAACATCACAAAATGTGTCAGACATTCTCCTAACCAGTTAGTTTGTAGGTATCAGCTAATTTAATCTTCACAAAACTGGAACCAGGCAAGGTGGCTCATGCCTATAATCCCAGCACTTTGGGAGGCAGAGGTGGATAAATCACTTGAGGTCAGGAGTTTGAGAACAGCCTAGCCAATGTGGCAAAACCCCATCTCTACCAAAAATGCAAGAAATTAGCTGGGTGTGGTAGCACCCATCTGTGGTCCCAGCTACTCAGGAGGTTGAGGATCACCTGAGCCTGGGAAGCTGAGACTGCAGTGAGCCATGATCTCACCACTGCATCCAAGCTGGGTGACAGGAGTGAGACCCTGTCTCAAAAAACAAAAACAAAAATGTACGAAGTATAATTATTATTCCTATTTTATAGATGAAGAAACCAAGGTACAGAGGAATTAACCAAGATATTCAAGGTCACCAACTAGTGAAAAGCATAGCCAGAAATGGAATCCAGGAAGTTTAATTCTAGAGGCTATGTCCTATGTTCTCAACCAGAAAGCCTTTTTTTTTTTTCTTTTTTTTTTAAGACGGGGTTTCACCATGTTGGTCAGGCTGGTCTTGAACTCCTGACTTCAGGTGATTCGCCCGCCTTGGCCTCCAAAGTGCTTGGAATACAGGCGTGAAGGAAGCTATTTTTTAAAAAGTTATTATAACTTGGGCCAGGCACAGTGGCTCATGCCTATAATCCCAGTGTTTTGGGAGGCCAAGGTGAGAGGACTTTTAAGACCAGCCTGGGTAACACAATGAGACCCCCATCTCTATAAAAAAATATATATATATTTTAAATAGCTGGACATGGTGGCACATGCCTGTAGTCCCAGCACTTCAGGAAGCCGAGGTGGGTAGATCATTTGAGTTCAGGAGTTCAAGACCAGCCTGAGCAACATGGCAAAACCATGTGTCTACCAAAAAAAGTTCTTTTTTAAATACACATATGCAAAGACAGTGTGGGTGTGGTGGCTCATGCCTGTAATCCCAGCAGCTTGGGAGGCTCAGGCGGGTGGATCACTTGAAATCAGGAGTTTGAGACCAGCCTGGCCAACACGGTGAAACCTCGTTTCTACTAAAACTACAAAAATTTGCTTGGTGGCACACACTTGTTATCCAAGCTGCTCAGAGGGCTGAGGCAAGAGAATCAACTGAACCTAGGAGGCAGAAGTTGCAGTGAGCCGAGATCGTACCACTACATTATAGCCTGGGCAACAGAGCTAGACTCCATCTCAAAAAAAGAAAAGAAATGCAGATTCTGAGGCAGAAAGCCTGAAGTAGGACCTAAGATTCTGCATTTCTGTAAAGCTCTCAGTGAGGACAGTACTGCTGGCCAAGATGGACCACACTTTGAGGAGCAAAGTTTGGGCAAGGGGAGGGAGGGGAGCAACATTAGAACTGTTTAAAGAAAAATGCTGCCAGGCGCAGGGGCTCACGCCTGTAATCCCAACACTTTGGGAAGCTGAAGCGGGCAAATCACCTGAGGTTGGGAGTTCAAGACCAACCTAACCAACATGGAGAAACCCTGCCTCTACTAAAAATATAAAATTAGCTGGGCAAAGTGGTGCATGCCTGTAATACCAGCTACCCGAGAGGCTGAGAGAGGAGAATTGTTTGAACCCAGGCGGCTGAATTTGGGGTGAGCCGAGATCATGCCATTGCACTCCAGCACACTGGGCAATAAGAGTGAAACTCCGTGTCAAAAAAAAAAAAAAAAAAGAAAAAGAAAAACTCTAGACAAATTAAATTTAACAGAAGGTAATTGAACAAAGACTGATTCCTTTAAAAAATTGTTTTTAGAGATGGGTCTTACTCTGTTGCACAGGCTGGAGAGCAGTGGCACAGTCATAGCTCACAACAGCCTCAAACGCCTGGGTTCAAGGGACCCTCCTGAGTGGCTAGAACCACATGACACATGCTATGATTCCCAGATTTCATTTATTTATTTATTTTCATGTTGTTATGTTGCCCATGCTGATCTCAAACTCCTGGCCTCAAGCCATCCTCCTGCCTTAGCCTCCCAAAGTGCTGAGATTATAGATGTGAGCCTCCATGCCTAGCCTAAAGAACAGTTCCTGAATCGGGTGGCTCTGGGAACAAGCAGAGCTTCAGAGAGCTCCACTCTGCAATGTAGGCAGGGATCACTTATATAAAACAGAAGTGAGGTGTGGAAAACAGCTTGATTGGTTACAGCTCAGCATTGAGACATGGTCTGATCAGCTGGTAGCCTGTGACTAACTGAAGATCAGCTGCTGTGCTTGGCTGAGACTCAGCTATTTGTTACAAAACAAAACTTCATATTAGGCCTTCAGTTTATCTGCTGAAGTCAGGTTGCAGTTCTTTCAGTAGGAACTTAAGGTATGGAGGCAGTCTCTGGCCAAATTTAGTTTAATTTGATAGGAACTTTAGTAACACCTAAGGTCCTATTAGGGTAGGAAGGGGGATTAAAAAGAGGCTCTGAAGGAGCCTGGAGGTGAGAGGGACTTGGCTTGAAAAGGTCCTTGGAGAACCAGGGCAGTGTTATTGGAAAAGATACTATAAAAGCATTTCTTTTTTTTTTTTTTTTTTTTTTTTGAGCAAGAGTCTTGCTGTGTTGCCCAGGCTGGAGTGCAGTGGTGCAATCTCAGCTCACTGCAACCCCTGCCTCTCAGGTTCAAGTGATTCTCCTGCCTCACCCTCCCAAGTAGTTGGGATTACAGGTGTGCCAACAAGCCCAGCTAATTTTTGTATTCTTAGTAGAGACAAGGTTTTGCCATTGTGGTCAGGCTGATCTCGAACTCCTGACCTCACACGATCCACCCTACTTGGTCTCTCAAAGTGCAGGGATTACAGGTGTGAGCCAACGCACCTGGCCTATAGAAGCACTTCAAGGCACAACTGTCAACAGCAATACAAGCTAAGAGACGATAAGGGGCCCTGCTGGTTTCTCAATTAAGAGGCTACTACAGGCTGGCTGTGGTGGCTATAACCTGTAATCCCAGCACTTTGGGAGGCCAACACAGTGGATCATGAGGTCAGGAGATTGAGACCATCCTGGCCAACATGGTGAAACCCTATCTCTACTAAAATACGAAAAAATCTAACTAGGCATGTGGCACTCACCTGTAGTCCCAGCTACTCGGGAGGCTGAGGCAGGGGAATCGCTTGAATCTGGGAGGTGAGATTGCAGTGAGCCGAGATTGGGCCACTGTACTCCGGCCTGGGTGACAGAGCAAGACTCCAAGTCAAAAAAAAAAAAAAAAAAAAAGCTGGGCGCGGTGGCTTAGGCCTGTAATCCCAGCACTTTGGGAGGCCGAGGCGGGTGGATCACGAGGTCAAGAGATCAAGACCATCCTGGTCAACATGGTGAAACCCCGTCTCTACTAAAAATACAAAAAATTAGCTGGGCATGGTGGCGCGTGCCTGTAATCCCAGCTACTCAGGAGGTTGAGGCAGGAGAATTGCCTGAACCCAGGAGGCGGAGGTTGTGGTGAGCCGAGATCAAGCCATTGCACTCCAGCCTGGGTAACAAGAGTGAAACTCCGTCTCAAAAAAAAAAAAAAAAAAATAGGCAACTATAAGTAAAAAAGAAAAAAAAAAGCTACTGATCAATATCATGAATATGGTTTCTGTGAATAATAGAAGCTGAAATATTTCATAATGTTGGGGTGTAGGGAGTGAATAGGGGAAGTGGAGCTAATCTCTTTTTCTAGAAAGAGAAAAAGAAGTGGGGCAGGGGTGGTTTATGGGGAAGCTTGTTTGGTTTGGTTTTGCAGGTGTGACACCAGAAGCTATGGAGTTATACAGAAAGGGAAAGGGATGAGGGAGAAATTGACCCAGAGAATGTGGGTGGTTTCTTGTCTCCTAAATAGACAATCATGTTTACTGAATGTCTGCAGTGTGGCAGCTCCAGGAATAAACAGGACACAGCCTTGAGCTTCAAGGTCTTGACTATTAAGGGAGCTTTGTGCCTCTCCTGTGAAACTTTGAGAGAAGGCAGTGAAACAGGCGTGGGCTTTGCGATGAATAATCTTTTCTATATGAGGCCCAATTCAAGAAAGATACACATGTATTTGGTCACCAGTTTTCCTCACAATGGAAACATTCTTCATTTCTCCATCACTGGAGAGTTCAATTGTTAGCCTAAAATTCCCAAACAGCGCCATACTGTTAGAGTAGGTAGTCAGGCAGATGTGAGCAGGGCAAGAGAGGACTGCCCTTCCCCTAGGAATGTCAGGTGATCGGTCAGGCAACCATCAGGTGATGGATCAGGCAGTTGTTAAACTATCTCTCAAAAATAATAATTGGGCCGGGTGTGGCGGCTCATGCCTGTAATCCCAGCACCTTGGGAGGTTGAGGTGGGCGGATCACCTGAGGTCAGGAGTTTAAGGCTAGCCTGGCCAACACGGTGAAACCCTGTCTCTACAAAAATACAAAAATTAGCCAGGCATGATGGCGAATGCCTGTAATCCCAGCTGCTTGAGAGGCTGCAGTGTGAGAATCGCTTGAACCCAGGAGGCAGAGGTTGCAGTGAGCTGAGTTCGTGCCATTGCACTCCAGCCTGAGTGACAGGGCAAGACTCCATCTCAAAAAATAATAATAAAATAAAATAAAATAAGCCGGGCAGAGTGGTTTATGCCAGCACTTTGGGAGGCCTAGGCGGGCAGATCACGAGATCAGGAGTTTGAGACCACCCTGGCTAATATGGTGAAACCCTGTCTCTACTAAAAATACAAAAGTTAGCCAAGCATGGGGGTGAGCACCTATAATCCCAGCTTACTTGGGAGGCTGAGGGAAGAGAATCACTTGAACTTGGGAGGCGGAGGTGGCAGTGAGCTAAGATCGTGCCACTGCACTCCAGCCTGGGTGACAGAGTGAGATTCTGTCTCAATAACTAAATAAATAAAAATAAAAATGGGTTATAGCAGGCACCAAGGGAAGGCAGTCTCCCAATAGATAGTAAACACCTGACACAGGTGATCAACAGCTTCATGATAAGATCTCAGGAGTTGGGGGATTGGGCTCAAGCATGTGCACTAAGAGGCAAAATGGCAGATTTTAACTGGTATTTGACCTTTCTCTAGCAACACTCAACTGGTAAGGGAAGAACGCCTCAAATGAGCATGCGCATCACTTCAGCGAACACACTGCACACTTGGTTCCTCCCCAAGTACTGGCAGGCCACAGCACGAGGACAGCCCACGCGGAGGGAGGAATCAGGGGAGGAGGAATGCACACCCCAGAACCATGCCAGTGTATGGTCTGCTGGAGCTCTTGGATCTCTCAAGTCACTCGCTTGGACCTCCTCCAAGTGTGGTTTACTTCCATTTGTTCCTGCTCTGAAGCTTTTTAATAAACTTTCACTCCTGATCTAAAACTTGCCTCAGTCTGTCACTCTGTCTTATGCCCCGCGGCTGAACTATTTTCTTCGAGGAGACAAGAATGGAGTTCTGACCCGTGGGAGCCACTGCTGCTGACAGTATCAGTAACCACTGTATGAGGTGACAACACTGGGTCTCTGAAGCAATGTTGAGTGAGATGAGTTGTTGAAGAAGTTAAAACATGGGGTTAGGTTAGAGACTTGGTGCTGAAGGACTGGGCAGGGTGGCCCACACCTGCAATCCCAGCACTTTGAAAGGCCAAGGCAGAAGGATCACTTGAATCCAGGAGTTTGAGACCAGCCCGGGCAACATAGCAAGACATCGTCTTTACAAAAAATTTAAAAAAAAAAAAACCTGGCTGGGAGCAGTGGCTCATGCTTGTAATCCCAGCACTTTGGGAGGCCAAGGCGGGCAGATCACCTGAGGTCAGAAGTTCGAGACCAACCTGGCCAATATGGTGAAACCCCATATCTACTAAAAATACAAAAACTAGCCAGGTGTAGTGGAGGGTGCCTATAATCCCAGCTACTCAGGAGGCTGAGACAGGAGAATTGCTTGAACCGGGGAAGCGGAGTTTGCAGTAAGCCAAGACTACACTGTTGCACTCCAGCCTGGGCGACAAGAGCAAAATGGCATCTCAAACAAAAAAAACGAAATTAGCCAGGCATGCTACATTACCATGTACATGCTACAGGCATTAGGGCATGCCTGTAGTCCCAGCTACTCAGGAGGCTGAGGTGGGAGGCTTAGGTGGGAGGATCACTGGAGTCTGGGAAGCTGAGGTTACAGTGAGCCGCAGTTGGGTCACTGCACTTCAGCCTGGGTGACAGAGCGAAACCCTGTCTCAATAAAAATTTAAAAAAGAGATTTGGCATTGCAATATAGTCACAGACCAGGGACAACCACAAAAACTCAGCCGCTTGGAAAATTTAACATCTGATGTGAACCAGAGGCAGGGGCTCCGGGGTTATGGAGTAAAGTGCAATGTGCAGGGCCTAAATGAGAAGGTGAGGGCCATGGTGCAAAGGCCTTCCAGAAGCTCCATCTGCCCCTAGCTTCTCTCAGCCTAAACGAGGATAAAAGAGAATTCAAGCATTCAGACCCCACCCAGCCCAGAATAGACTCTGCAGTCTATTAAGTTGCTCTGCATATTTCCAGAGGAATTGAAGTTCAATCCTCCTCCAATTCTGCTCCCCAAATCAGCCCACCTAGGGGTTTATGTAACTATTGTCTCTTTCTCATTCATATGCAAATATTCAAAGCCTGACCATCACAGAACTGTCCCCAGGGAGCAAACAAGTTTAGAGGCATCATAAAGGTGCTCATTCCCCTTCCAGCTTGAAAGTACCTGCAGGTTCCCAGAATCAGGCAATTGGAGATTGGGGATTCCTCTAGCAAATTGGTTTTGGAGGAGCTCAATGCCTCTAGCCCTGGGCCACTGCCTCCTCTGCTATGCTCTCTGGGGTCTTCTCCCTCCTCTGCCCCTCTCCATCCCCTGGGCATTTGGAGCCATCTTAAAGCAGTTGAACACAAATAAAGGAAGAACATTGCAGTTCTTTCCTTCAAGGGTAAGTGTTTATACAGGCAGAGATGTGTGATGTATGTTTCAGGATTGGCTCTATGGATAGTGAGTTTGAGACTGCAATAAGCCATGATTGCGCCACTGCACTCCAGCCTGGGCCACAGAGAAGACCCTGTCTCTAAACAAAACAAAACAAAACCAAACCTGAGGAAGTTATCCCAGTTGGGCAGAGGCCAGGAGTTTTGTCTAGGCTTTTGTCTATTCTGCCTGCCTGGGATACCCTCCCTCATTTCTCTTCCAGAAAGCCTTTCTAGGGCCCCCAAGTCTGGGTTAATTTTCCATGGTACTTGGAGAACACCCCAAAGATATTACTTCACATATAGTAATGTGGTAGTTCCTTGGGCATAGAACTGTTCCGTTTTCTTCATCTTGGAATTCGAGTGCCTTTCAAAAGCTCCATGCACTCAGTAGGCCCTCATAAATGGTTTCTTTCTTTCTTTCTCTCTTTTTAATAAAGATGGGATCTGACTATGTTACCCAGGCTAGTCTTGAACTCCCAGGCTCAAAGGATCCTCCCATCTTGGCCTCCCAAACTGCTAGGATTCCAGGCCTGAGCCATTAGGCATGGCCTCATGAGTGTTTTCTGAATGAATGAGTATGAATGAGGGTGAGCTGAGTCTAGCGGGTCAGCTCACCTGGAGGGTAGGGGCAGGCAGGGCAAGACTGGAGTAGAGAACCAGGACCAAAGCATGGAGGAGCTTATGAGCCATGCTAAGGAATTTGGCATTGACCCCTTAGGCAGATGGGCCATTCAGGAAAATTACTCTGTTATATGATGAATGCATTGGTTGAGGTGAGGGGACTGCTAGAGTGAAGGGGTCTTACACAGGGTTTGACATATGCAGGAAAAGGATGACAATTTCTTTATGAGGAGGCAGCCGGAAGCCTACCGAAGTTAGGCCAGGTGCAGTGGCTCACACCTCTAATCCCAGAACTTTGGGAGGCCAAGGTGGGCAGATCACCTGAGGTCAGGTGTTTGAGACCAGCCTGACTAACACAGTGAAACCCCGTCTCTACTAAAAATGCAAAAAATAGCCAGCTGTGGTGGCGAACACCTATAGTCCCAGCTTCTTGGGAGGCTGAGGCAGGAGAATCAATTGAACATGGGAGGCAGAGGCTTGCAGAGGTTGCAGTGAGCTGAGATCACGCCACTGCATTCCATCCTGGACTACAGAGTGACACTCTGTTTCAAAAAAATAAAAAAAGGCTACTGAAGTTATCCAGGTGAGAGTTGACTAGGCTGAAGCTAAACAGATTGCTGTTTTGGGGGCAAGAAATATTATCTCACTGTTGCTGCAGGTCAGGATTCTGGACATGGTTTTGCTGGGTCCTTTGGCTCAAGGTCTCTCAGAAGGAAGCAATTATGGTGTCAGCCAGGGCAATAGTCATCTCAAGCCTCTACTAGGGGAGAGTCCATTCCAGGCTTAGTCAGTGGTTGTTGGCAGGTCTCAGGGTCTCCCTGGCTGTTAGCCCAAGTCACCAGTTCCTTGCCATGTGGCCCCTCCATAGGGCTGCTGACCACGTTAGCTGGCTTTCCCCAGAATGAAGGCAAAGAGAGAGAGAAGACAAGATGAAAATTACATCTTCTTTCTGTATACTAATCTTGGAAGTGCCATCCCATTACCTGTGCCCTATTCTATTTGTTAGAAGCAAGTCACTTTGGGCCAGGCACGGTGGCTCACGCCTGTAATCCCAGAATTTAGGGAAGCCAAGGTGGGTGGAACACTTGAAGCCAGGAAAAAAATGAGCCAGATGTGGTGGCATGTGCCTGTAATTCTAGCTACTGAGGAGGCTGAGTCAGGAGAATCACTTGAACCCAGAAGGCAGAGGTTGCAGTGAGATCATATCACGGCACTCCAGCCTAGACGACAGACCACGACTCTGTCTCAAAAAAAAAAAAAGTTGGCTGGGTGTAGTGGCTCATGCCTGTAATCCCAGCACTTTGGGAGGCCATGGCGGGCGGATCATGAGGTCAGGAGATCGAGACCATCCTGGCCTCCTGGCCAACCATGGTGGTGAAACCTCGTCTCTAAAAAAAAAAATTAACATTTGGAAAAAATGACGCCCATAAGAAAAAGGTATAAACCATGGATAAATTTTTCTTTTTTTTATTTCAATAATTTTTGAAGTACAGGTGGTTTTGGGTTCCACGGATAAGCTCTTTAGTGATGATTTCTGAGATTTTGTGCACTTGTAACCTGAGCAGTGTACACTGTACCCAATGTGTAGCCTTTTATTCCTCACCCCCCCACGCTTCCCTCCAAATCCCCAAAGTCCATTATGTCATTCTTATGCCATTGTATCCTCATAGCTTAGCTCCCACTTCTAAGTGAGGACCTATGGTATTTGGTTTTCCATTCCTGAGTCACTTCACTTAGAATAATGACCTCCAGCTCCATCCAACTCGCTGCACAGGCCATTATTTTATTTCATTTTATGGCTGAGTAGTATTCCTTGGTGTATATCTACCACATTTTCTTTCTTTCTTTCTTTCTTTTTTTTTGAGATAGAATCTCGCTCCGTTGCCCAGGCTGGAGTGCAATGGTGCGATCTTGGCTCACTGCAACCTCTGCCTCCTGAGTTCAAGCGACTCTCCTGCCTCAGCCTCCTAAGAAGCTGGGATTACAGGTACACATCACCATGCTCAGCTAGTTTTTTTGGTTTGTTTTTGGTTTTTTTTTGAAATGAGGTTTTGCTCATGTCACCCAGACTAAAGTGCAGTGGCACGATCTTGTCTCACTGCAACCTCCGCCTCCCAGGTTCAAGTGATTCTCCTGCCTCAGCCACCCAAGTAGTTGGGATTATAGGTACCCACCAACCATGCCCAGCTAATATTTGTATTTTTTGTAGAGACGGGGTTTCTCTATGTTGGTCAGGCTGGTATCAAACTCTTGACCTCAGATGATCTGCCCACCTCGACCTCTAAAAGTGCTGGGATTACAGCCATGAGCCACTGTGCCCGCCAAGTGTCAGCTTCCTTATTGATTCTGATGGCTGCATAATATTCCATTGCGTACATGTACTGTAATTTATTCAGCTAGTCCTCTGTTGACATTTAGATTATTTACATTCTTTTGCCTTTATATAAGCTATCTGCAGAATAACCATGTATATATATCAATTCATGCATATAAATTTCTAAATGTGAAATTTGAGTCAAAAAGATTATAATTTTGATGTGTTGTCAAAGTGTCCTTTATCAAGATTCAACAGCAGGCTGGGCGCGGTGGCTCACGCCTGTAATCTCAGCACTTTGGGAAGCTGAGGCGGGCGGATCACCTGAGGTCAGGAGTTCGAGACCAGCCTGGCCAACATGGTGAAACCTCGTCTCTATAAAAAAAAAAAAAAAAAAGAAAGAAAGAAAGAAAGAAAAGAAAAAAAAAAAGATTCAGCAGCGATTATACAAACTTAGCCTAGATATTTCTTTATCTCTTTCAAGCTACATTCAATGGCTGTGAGAAAGGAAATTTGAAGCTGACCCAAAAAGAAGATTCTAAAGAAGTGGTTTTCCCAAAAATGATACATTTGATATTGCGAAATATAAAATTCTTAGGGTTCAAACAGCTTACCTCATAGAAGACACTGAAATTTTAGTTTAATTCTTGTACAATACTTGTAAAGATTGTGGTTTCTAATACTCCAAAGTCTTGCTATTTGGCTTAATTTTTTAACTTTAATCATGTAGATGTTTCCAGCTGCACTATAAACTATAGAGAGCAAAAAACAGAAAGGTGGCAAATAGTTCAGCTGTTTTACAGACCTGAGCCCTGGCAGAGAAGAGGAAAAGGGGCTCTTTGCGGGAGCGCTCCTGCAGGCTCTTACCGTCCTTGAGGCATTTTCCTTGCCCAAATAAGAAGGAAAACTATTTTCCAGTCTTAAATCGAGTGCCAAAATTATTCTTGGAATTGCTCCCTTCATCTGTCAGTTTCAGTTTTTCCCCGTGGAGGTGTGGTCAGGGCAGCCAGACCTTCACCGTCAGAATCAGGATTGGAACTGAATTGTTCCACACACAGCTGGTTTGGAAAAACTCCTTGCAAGGCAATTTTGATAAGGGATGAGAAACATCAGAGAGCTGATACGTGTTGGATCTGAAGCTTTAACCACACATCTGACTTGAGTCTTTCTACAGTGCTGGTGGCCAACAGTGACACAAAGGAATTAATCATCCTCGGAGATTTCTTAGGAAAGAAAAGACAGAGGAGTTGAGTTTCACAGCTTCTTAGTGTGAGTCTCCGGCTCATTTCCCAAGTTCTTCATTTTCATTCTCTTGCTTAGTCTGGTCTAGTCAAGAGTGTGGGCTTTGGAGCCAGATGAACCTTAGCCACACCCATATTTGTCCCTTGCTGGCTGTGGGATCACAAGTGAATTTGCCTCCTAGAGATAGGGTCTCCACCAATAAGACCGGGAGTGCACTATCCTCCTCTACCTTCCTGTCAGTGTTGAAGTGAGGATTAAAGAAAATCAATTGGGCCAGGCATGGTGGCTCATACATGTAATCCAGACACTTGGGAGGCCAAGGCCGGCGGATCATCTGAGGTCAGGAGTTCGAGACCAGCCTGACCAACATGGTGAAACCCTGTACCTACTAAAAATACAAAAATTAGTCAGGCATAGTGGCAGGCACCTGTAATCCCAGCTACTTGGGAGGCTGAGGCAGGAGAATTGCTTGAACCCGGGAGGCGGAGGTTACAGTGAGCCAAGATCACACCACTACACTCCAGCCAGGGTGACAGAGTGAGACTCTATCTCAAAAGAAAAAAAAAAAGAAAGAAAGAACATCAACTATGGGCATGATGTCTCGCACAGTCCTGACAAATAAGGCTCAGTAAATGCTAGTTCCTTTCATATTATCACCTTTCTACCCCACTGGCCAATGACCTAAAACTCATTCTTCTGGAGCTTATAGTCTTAACCAGTATTAAATTAGAAAAGAAGCATTATGGTAATGCAATCTAAGTCAGAACACCAGCTTCACCTGTACCTAAACTAGAATTTGGGATTTTTCTAAAAATCCATTCCTTTCCATGTGGTAAGATTTTCAAACCCTCTGAAATGTATTATGCAGTGTTGACTTCCCCTCTGTGAGAAAATCCATCCCACTTGGGGCAACTCTGACAGGTTTTGTAATCAAGTCAGAACTGCAGCTTATATTTAAACTTTCACAATCTTGTAAAGCAATTTAGATACAAATAGATTTTTTTTTAGTATTAAATTTTTGAGACGGAATTTCACTCTTGTTACCCAGGCTGGAATGCAATGGTGCGATCTCGGCTCACCGCAACCTCCGCCTCCTGGGTTCAGGCAATTCTCCTGCCTCAGCCTCCTGAGTAGCTGGGATTACAGGCACGCGCCACCATGCCCAGCTAATTTTTTGTAATTTTAGTAGAGACGGGGTTTCACCATGTTGACCAGGATGGTCTCGATCTCTTGACCTAGTGATCCACCCACCTCGGCCTCCCACAGTGCTGGGATTACAGGCTTGAGCCACCGCGCCCGGCCCAAATAGATTTTTTACAAAATCAGGTTCAAGTTTCTCTTTCCTTTCCTCTCCCGAGAGAAGAGAAAAGGCAGCTCTCAAAAAGAGGAAATGGTGTTATCATAGACAGAGACTTTAGAAATTATCTGAAATAAATGGTTTTGAGATTTTATAAATACAGTACAAATACAGAGTAATGGATTACTTTAATTCAAATTCTTTATTTACAGAAACCTAACAGGGACCAATTTATTTGACCATAGTAGCAGACATTGGCTAGCAATTCACCAAACCTGTTTTTCTCCTGGGCATGAAGCTAGACTATATTTCTCAACTTCGCTTGCACTTAGGATGTGCCAAGTAGAATGTGGTCAAAAATGACATACACCCAGGCAAGGTGGCTCATGCCTGTAATCCCAGCACTATTGTAGGCCAAGGCAGGAGAACTGCTGGAACCTAGGAGTTCAAGTCTAACTTGGGCAACATAGCAAGACAGGGTCTCTACAACAATTACAAAAATTAGCTGGGCAGCGTGGCATATGCCTGTAGTCTCAGCTACTCAAAAGACTGAGATGGGAGGATCACTGAGCCCAGGAGGTTGTGGCTGCAGTGAGCTGTGATCACACCACTGCACTCTAGCTTGTGCCACAGAGTCAGGAGGAAAAAAAGGCCAGGTGCGGTGGCTCATGCCTATAATCCCAACACTTTGGGAAGTCAAGGTGGGCGGATCACTTGAGGTCAGAAGTTCAAGACCAGCCTGACCAACATGGTGACACCCCTTCTCCACTAAAAATACAAAAATTATCTGGGCATGGTGGTGGGTGCCTGTAATCCAAGCTACTCAGTAGGTTGAGGCAGGAGAATTGCTTAAATCTGGGAGGCACAGGTTGCAGTGAGCCAAGATCGCACCACTGCACTCCAGCCTGGGTGACAAAGCAAGACTCAGGCTCAAAACAAACAAACAAAAAAAGTCATTACTCTAGCTCTCTCCTGAAAAAAAAAAAAAGTCATATATATGTATAACTTCCAGACCTGGCCCATTAGAACTCCATGCCATTTAACCTTCCGGATGGAAGGAAGAAACATAACTCCCAGAACAATCCTGGGAGTGATTTTATTATTATTATTATTATTATTATTATTTGAGACAGAGTCTCGCTCTGTCGCCAGGCGCCAGGCTGGAGTGCAGTGGCGCAATCTTGGCTCACCGCAACCTCTGTCTCCCGGTTTCAAGCGATTCTCCCACCTCAGTCTCCCGAGTAGCTGTGACTACAGGCGCGCACAACCACGCCCAGCTAATTTTTGTACTTTTAGTAGAGACGAGGTTTTGCTATGTTGGCCAAACTGGACTCGAATTACTGATCTCAGGTGATCCACCCGCCTCAGCCTCCCACAGTGCTGGAATTACAGGCATGAGCCGCAGCACGCGGCCAGAAGCTACATTTTTAATATGGCAAAAATCTAGAAGGAAGAAGTGTGGGTCCCTGAATCACTCCTGGAGAACTGCCCAACCAGGAACATCTGTGTTAGACTACATTGTGAGTAAGAAGCCTTTCTGTATTAAGCTACTGAGATGGGGTGGGGAGGTATTTGCTCTAGCAGCGAGTATTGTCAATACAACCTCAAACACAAATTGCCATCTCCCAGTCTTCAAATGTCTTTACATCAGCCCCTTCCTTCCTCCCTCTCTCTCTCACTCTCTCCTCCCCACTTCCTCTTTCTCTGTCTTCTTTCTTTTTCCCTTCTTTCCTTCCATGCTTCATTCTTTTTTTTTTTTTTTTTTGGGACAGAATCTCGCTCCATTACCAGGCACCAGGCTGGAGTGCAATGGTACAATCTCGGCTCACTGCAACCTCCGCCTCCTGGGTTCAAGCAATTCTCCTGCCTCAGCCTCCCAAGTAGCTGGGATTACAGGCGCACACCACCATGCCCAGCTAATTTTTGTATGTTTTAGTAGAGACACGGTTTCACCATGTTGGCCAGGTTGGTCTCGATCACTTGACCTCATGATCCACCCGCCTTGGCCTCCCAAAGTGCTGGGATTACAGGCTGAGCCACTGCACCCAGCTCATTCATTCTTTCATTCCTTTCCCAGTACTAATGGAATATCCAGCACATTTTTTCTAGGCATTGTTCTGCGCACTGGGGATCCTGAGGGAACAAAGCAGACAAATATTTGCCCTCAGGAAGCTCACAGTATAATGGGTGAGACAGGGAATAGGCAAGTAAATAACAAGATTTCAAGCACTGATAATTGCAGCTATCCCTTGGTATCCATGGAAAATTGGTTCCCTGGATAAGCAAATTGATAGATGCTCAAGACTCTTATATGAAATGGCATAGTACTTGTGTATAATCTACACACATCCTCCTGCATACATTTTTTCTTAGTAAAAAAAAACTTAGGGTTTTTCTTTGAGACATGATGTCACCCTGTTTCCCAGGCTGGAGTTCAGTGGCATAAACACAGCTCACTGCAGCCTTAAAGCTCCGGGCTTAAACTCCTGCCACAGCCTCCTAAGTAGCTGGGACTACAGGCATCTGTCACCATGTAGGGCTATTTTTATTTTTTTATTTTATTTTATTTTATTTTATTTTTTGAGACAGAATTTCGCTCTTGTTACCCAGGCTGGAGTGCAATGGCGCTATCTCGGCTCACTGCAACCTCCGCCTCCTGGGTTCAGGCAATTCTCCTGCCTTAGCCTCCTGAGTAGCTGGGATTACAGGCACGTGCCACCATGCCCAGCTAATTTTTTGTATTTTTAGTAGAGACGGGGTTTCACCGTGTTGACCAGGATGGTCTAGATCTCTTGACCTTGTGATCCACCCGCCTCGGCCTCCCAAAGTGCTGGGATTACAGGCATGAGCCACCGCGCCCGGCTTATTTTTATTTTTTTTATAGAGACAAGTTCTCTTGATGTTCCCCAACCTGGTCTTAACTCCTGGCCTCAAGTGATCCTCCAACCTCAGCCTCCCAAAGTGCTTGGATTACAAGCATAAGCCAGTCTGCCCCCTCTTCTGTGCTTTA
Organism: Sapajus apella; assembly: GCF_009761245.1. NCBI lineage: Eukaryota > Metazoa > Chordata > Mammalia > Primates > Cebidae > Sapajus > Sapajus apella. The sequence continues at coordinate 42,857,469 of NW_022436945.1, forward strand.
AATGATCTCTAGTGTACTTATAATACCTAATACAATGTAAATGCTATATTAAGTAGTTTGCTGGGTTTTTTTCTGAGACAGAGTCTCACTCTGTTGCCCAGGCTGGAGTGCAGTGGCGCGATCTCAGCTCACAGCAAACTCCACCTCCCAGGTTCAAGCAATTCTCTGCCTCACCCTCTCGAGTAGCTGGGATTACAAGTGCCACCACCATGTCTGGCTAATTTTTGTATTTTTAGTAGAAATGGGGTCTCACCATCTTGGCCAGGCTGGTCTAGAACTCCTGGTCTCCTGATCCACCAGCCTTGGCCTCCCAAAATGCTGGGATTACAGGCTTGAGCCACCACGCCCAGCTATATAAGTAGTTTTTATACTCTCTTGTTAGACAATATGACAGAGTGAAAAAAGGCCGTACATAGTCTGTACAGCAGCAGTCACCTATTTCTTCTCATCGAATTTTTTTTTTTTTTTTTTTGAGACGGAGTTTCACTCATGTTACCCAGGCTGGAGTGCAATGGCGCGATCTCGGCTCACCGCAACCTCCGCCTCCTGGGTTCAGGCAATTCTCCTGCCTCAGCCTCCTGAGTAGCTGGGATTACAGGCACACACCACCATGCCCAGCTAAGTTTTTGTATTTTTAGTAGAGACGGGGTTTCACCATGTTGACCAGGATGGTCTCGATCTCTTGACCTCGTGATCCACCCGCCTCGGCCTCCCAAAGTGCTGGGATTACAGGCTTGAGCCACCGCGCCCGGCCCTCATCGAATATTTTTGATCCACTGTTGGTTGAATCCACAGATGTTGCACTCACAGATATGAAACTCACAGATACAGGGGGCTTACTGTACTTCACTGAAAAATAAAGAAGAATAAAAGGAGTTAGAGAGTGACCGAAAGCATCTTTTATATAAGGTGGTTGGGAAAGAGCTCTCTGTGCTGGTAGCATCTGACCAGAGACCTGAATGATACAAGGAAGCTAATCATACCAAGATCAGAAGAAAGAATGAACTCTTAACAATTGTTCCTCTGAAACAAGTTATTTGTAGAAGGAAAACACAGGCAACAACAGTACAAAAAAGAAAAGAAAACTAGGCCAGGCGCAGTGGCTCACACCTGTAATCCCAGCACTTTGGGAGGCTGAGGTGGGTGAATTGCTTGAGGCCAGGAGTTTGAGACCAGCCTGGCTAACATGGCAAAATCCCACATCTCTACTAAAAACACAAAAATTAGGCTGGGCATGGTGGCTCACACCTGTAATCCCAGCACTTTAGGAGGCCCAGGTGGATCACCTGAGGTTGAGTTCGAGACCAGCCTGACCGATCTCTACTAAAAATACAAAATTAGCTGGGCATGGTGTCTCATGCATGCCTATAATGCCAGCTACTCAGGAGGCTGAGGCAGGAGAATCGCTTCAACCCAGGAGGTGGAGATTGCAGTGAGCTGAGATTGCACCACTGCACTCTAGCCTAGATTAACAGAGAGAGGCTTGGTCTCAAAAAAAAAAAAAACATTAGCAGTGTGGTGGCACACACCTGTAGCTGCAGCTGCTCGGGAGGCTGAAGCACCATAAAAATTGTTTGAACTGCCGGGCGAGGTAGCTCACGCCTGTAATCCTAGCACTTTGGGAGGCTGAGGTGGGTGGATCACCTGAGGTCAGGAGTTCAAGACCAGCCTAGCCATCATGGTGAAACACCATCTTTATAAAAAAAAATAATAATAATAAAAAGAAAAAAAAATTGCTTGAACCTAGGAAGGAGAGGTTGTAGTAAACTGAGATTGTGCCACTGCACTCCAGCTTGGGCAACAAAATGAGACGTGTCTCAAAAAAAAAAATATATATATATATATATATATATATATATACTGAAATGAATCAACTTAGACAAAGACAAGTCAAAAAGAAAGATGAAACCCAAACCCCAGGCTTACAGATTCCTGACCTGACTTTGCCCTTGTCTAAAACTGGTGGATAAAGCTCTTTCTTCCGTTTTTGACTTTGTATCCATATTTCTAGTCTTTCAAGTTGAAATTTGCCCATTTATTCAGACAACTCAATAAATATAGTAATACGTCAGCCTCTATCATTAGACATTCATAAACTCTATTAAATAAACCGAACTTTGGGAACTCCAGCAGGTTATTTAAGATCTCCAGTCCTTAATTTCCTCATCTCTAAAATAGAGACAGCACTGGTAACTAAATTACTTCAGAGGTTTGTTCTGATGATCAGATGAGATTGTTCACCTAAAATGCTAGTACAGAGTAAGGGCTAATAAAATCTTTTTTTTTGAGACAGAGTTTCACTCTTGTTGCGCAGGCTGGAGTGCAATGGCACAATCTCGGCTCACCACAACCTTTGCCTCCTGGGTTTAAGCAATTCTCCTGCCTCAGCCTACTGAGTAGCTGAAATTACAGGCATATGCCACCATGCCCGGCTAATTTTCGTATTTTTAGTAGCGATGACGTTTCTCCATGTTGGTCAGGCTGCTCTCAAACTCCCAACCTCAAGTGATCTGCCCACCTCAGCCTCCCAAAGTGCTGGGATTACAGGTATGAGCCACCACGCCTGGCCACAGGGAAAAAAAAAATATATATATATATAATATATATTGTTAATTATAATTAATTATGATCATATAATTAATTATACTATATAAATATATAGTATATGATATATAATATATATTATATATTATATATATTTATATATATGTATATTAATATATATTATAATTAATATATTATAATATATTAATTATATATAGAGAGAGTCCTGGCCACAGGGGGAAGTATATATATATATATTTGAGATGGAGTTTCACTCTGTCACCAGGCTGGAGTACAGTGGCCCAATCTCTGCTCACTGCAACCTCTGCCTCCCGGGATCAAGCAATTCTCCTGCCTCAGCCTCCTGAGTAGCTGGAACTATGCAGGCCACCACGCCCAGCTAATTTTTGTATTTTTAGTAGAGACAGGGTTTCACCATGTTGGTGGCTAGTCTTGAACTCCTGACCTTGTGATCTGCCTGCCTCAGCCTCCGAAAGTGCTAGGATTACAGGTGTGAGCCACCTTGCCCAGTCTAGAAACATTTTTATAAAGGCTAAATTAACTGGACACCATTCAGAGCCCAAGTCTATCAAATACCTGACTCCATGTTCTTGAGAACCCAAGATACTTCTGCCTTCTTTTGAGCCAAACTTCAATTCATTGACTTGAAGAGAAAGAAGAGTCTTCCCCATCAGCTCTGCAGGTGGTGGCAGCGACCCCATTGCCTCTGGTATGCAGGAGGCTTTGTGTCAGTGATGCATATTCGCAAGTGGCTGACCTGAGACAGGAATCTGGTTCTAGCTGCAAGGTCACCTCTGAATTACTGTCCTGTACAACTCCACGGGGCACGATGCACACAGAACTGAATTGTAATCTGTTTGTGCATTGGGAAATCAGGTTGTGGCTTATGGCTAGCATTTTTTTTCTTTGTTTTTTGAGACGGAGTGTCGCTCTTATTGCCCAGGCTGGAGTGCAATGACGCCATCTTGGCTCATCGCAACCTCCAGCTCCCAGATTCAAGCAATTCTCCTGCCTCAGCCTCCCAAGTTGCTGGGATTACAGGCATGCACCACCACACCTGGCTAATTTTGTATTTTTAGTAAAGACAGCGTTTCTCTATGTTAGTTAGACTGGTCTGGAACTCCCGACCTCAGGTGATCCGCCTGCCTAGGCCTCCCAAAGTGCTGGGATTACTTGCATGAGCTACTGTGCCTGGCGATGGGAAGCATCTTTAAGAATTTTGTACAGGGCCAGGTGTGGTGGCTTATGCCTGTAATTCTAGCATTTTGGAAGGCCGAGTTGGGTGGATAACTTGAGGCCCAGGAGTTCGAGACCAGCCTGGCCAACATGGTGAAACCCTATCTCTACTAAAAATACAAATATTGCTGGGCGCAGTGGCTCACGCCTGTAATCCTAGCACTTTGGGAGGCCAAGGTGGGTGGATCACCTGAGGTCAGGAGTTCAAGACCAGCCTGGCCATCATGGTGAAACCCCATTAAAAAAAAAAAATACAAATATTAGCCGGGTGTGGTGGCACATGCCTGTAATCCCAGCTACTCAGGAGGCTGAGGCAGGAAAATCACTTGAACCTGGGAGGTGGAGGTTGCAGTGTGCTGAGATTGCCCTACTGCACTCCAGCCTGGTTAACAGAGTGAGACCTTGTCTCAAAA
>NW_022436945.1:42861782-42867567 GCF_009761245.1 Sapajus apella
AAAAAAAAAAAAAAAAAAAAAAATACCAAAAATTAGCCGGCTGTGGTGGCACACACCTGTAGTTCCAGCTTCTTGGGAGGCTGAGGCAGGAGAATCCCTTGAACGTGGGAAGCGGAGGTTGCAGTGAGCCGAGATCATACCACTGCATTCCAGCCTGGGCCACAAGAGTGAAACTCCATCTCAAAAAAAAAAAAAGGTAAAAAAGAAAATATCAGAGTACATCATATATAGCATGGCAAGAATAGGTATTTTTTTAACCCGAAACAGTTATATAAGTTTATACACACACACGCATACCTCCCACACAAGTGTAAGTTTACATATATATTGGTTTTAGTTTTATATATTGCAGATTGCAAAAGATGCTGTGGTGTACTACCCAGAGTCTGTCCTTCAGTACTAAGGCATACAGTCCCCAGCTCCCAGGAATGCTGCCTGTGACTACTCAGAATTTATTTCATCCCCAGGAGCTGCCTACAGTCTGAGAGAGCTGAGTAAACCCAGGGTCAGGACCCCTTCCCAGGGAAAGCCCATATCCAATGACTGGCCAATTCTAAAGGTAGGTACGAAGGTCCAGCCCTCCCAAAGTAACCAACTTGTCCTGGTTTGCCTGAGACTTTCCTGGCTTTAAAACAGAAAGTCCTGGCCGGGCGTGGTGGCTCAAGCCTGTAATCCCAGCACTTTGGGAGGCCGAGGCGGGTGGATCACGAGGTCAAGAGATCGAGACCATCCTGGTCAACATGGTGAAACCCTGTCTCTACTAAAAAAAATACAAAAAATTAGCTGGGCATGGTGGTGTGTGCCTGTAATCCCAGCTACTCAGGAGGCTGAGGCAGGAGAATTGCCTGAACCCAGGAGGCGGAGGTTGCGGTGAGCCGAGATCGCGCCATTGCACTCCAGCCTGGGTAACAAGAGCGAAACTCCGTCTCAAAAAAAAAAACAAAACAGAAAGTCCTGTGTCCTGAAAACCCAAGGCAAACTAGATAATCTGGGATGATTGGTCACCCTGCTCTTGCCTCAATTTGGGACACCACTGATGACCCACCTTCAGAACTCTCTGTGGGCTCAATTGAGGCTTCCCCTGGGTTGTAGGAGCATCAGAGTTCAACCTCTCCCTCTGCCCAGTCCTGCTTCCCTTGCTCTCTGACAGGGGCTGCTCCTAGGGTGCTCCTCAATGAACAAGCTGCATATAACTCCCCAGCCCAGATCCGCTTCCCAGGGAACCCAGCCAGCTAGTATAGCGAGTTTTAGTGATCAAATGCATTCCTTGCTGGAAATCAAGATCAATAAGATTAGAAGACACTGGTCCAGTAGATACTACCATTTTGTAGTCTTTACACAGCACACCTCTTTCCATTAGTAATAGCATCCTGTTTCTTTTGGGGAAGTAGTACCACTCTGACTCAAGTCTGGGGTTCTTGTGTGGGAACCTCCAACTTCCAACTATCACCACAAGCCTGTGACTCAATCTAGACCAAGCAGAATCCTTTTCTGGAATTTTTCTGTTCATGCTTAAAGAAAAAGGCTCCTTTCCAGAGCCCTCCCAGAGGCCATGTAGCCCATACACAGGCAGAGTAGTGGGGGAAATCAGGATAAACAGATTCCTGCGACATCACAGTCAGATTTCAGGCAGTCCTGGACCCACTTGCACCTCTACTCTTCCTTGTTTCTCCTCCAGGTGGGCTTCTGCCAACTGCAGCCAAAATGATCTTGACTGGTGGCACAGACTTTTAAGAAAAGCAGATCATGAAGCTGGGCGCGGTGGCTCATGCTTGTAATCCCAGCACTTTGGGAGGCTGAGGCGCGTGGATCACGAGGTCAGGTGATCGAGACCATCCTGGCTAACGTGATGAAACCCTGTCTCTACTAAATACAAAAAATTAGCCAGGCATGGTGGCATGTGCCTGTAGTCCCAGCTATTCTAGAGGCTGAGGCAGGAGAATCGCCTGAACCCAGGGGATGGAGGTTGCAGTGAGCCAAGATTGCGCCGCTGCACTCCAGTCTGGTGGGAGAGTAAGAGTCTGTCTCAAAAAAAAAAAAAGAAAAAGAAAAAAGAAAATCAGATCATGATCATTCATCAGGCAAAGAAATCAAGTTATACTGCTGCTTATACCTAATGTTTTTCTTTCTTTCTTCCACTTACTTGTCTCCACTTCTTTTGCTGGGTGCAGTGGCTCACGCCTGTAATCCCAGCACTTGGAAAGGCCGAGGTGGGTGGATCACGAGGTCAAGAGATGGAGACCATCAACATGTTGAAAACTCGTCTCTACTGAAAATACAAAAATTAGCTGGGCATGGTGGCATGTGCCTGTAGTCCCAGCTACTCGGGAGGCTGAGGCAGGAGAATCACTTGAACCTGCGAGGTGGAGGTTGCAGTGAGGTGAGATCACACCACTGCACTCCAGCCTGGCAACAGAGCAAGACTCCATCTCAAAAAAAAAAAAAAATGTACTTTCCTCTCTTGAACCACTCCTTTAAGACCTGTTCAAACATCTCCTACTCAGTGATGTCAAACTTTCCTGCCACTCCCAGACAGGTGCATAGTTACATCCATAGACAAACGTTTATGAGCTCTTGCCACTATAATGCTTATGGCTGCCGCTGTGCTGGTACAAGGCCAGAGATGGAGCAGGACCTCCAGGCGCTTTAGTGTTGTAGTGGGGCAAGCTGGCTCCTAAACAGAAAATTACCCTTTCAGGTGGAAAGTGCGCTGACAGAGATGTTAGAGACCCCTAGGAGGTGGAAGTGTGAGGTAGCAACATGTTTGTCTATAATCTGTTAGCTCCTTTTCTTTTCCTTTCTTTTTTTGACAGAGTCTTGCTCTGTCATCCAGGCTGGAGTGCAGTGGCATGATCTTGGCTCACTACAACCTCTGCCTCCCGGATTGAAGTGATTCCTGTGTCTCAAACTCCTGAGGTAGCTGGGATTACAGGTGCTTGCCACCATGCCTGGCTAATTTTTGTATTTTTAGTAGAGTCAGGGTTTCACCATGTTGGCCAGGCTGGTCTCAAATTCCTGACCTCAGGTGATCCGCCCTCCTTGGCCTCCCAAAGTGCTAGGATTGTACAGACTTGAGCCACCGTGTTTGGCCTTTTACCCCTTTCTGTAATGCAGGTACATAATTGTTTCTTCCTTTCTATTTCCTCAGCATCCTTGTATTTCTTTAGCATTTATTGTATTCTATTTTATCTTTTTGTTATTGTTGTTTTTCTGAGACGGAGTCTTGCTCTGTTGCCCAGGCTGGAGTGCAATGGCACGATCTCAGCTCACTGCAACTTCTGCCTCCCAGTTTCAAGCAATTCTCCTGCCTCAGCCACCCGAGTAGCTGGAATTACAGGCACCCACCACTGTGCCTAGCTGATTTTATATTTTTAGTGCAGACAGGGTTTCACCATATTGAGCAGGCTGGTCTCAAACTCCTGACCTCAGGTGATCCACCCACCCACCTCGGCCTCCCAAAGTGCTGGGATTACAGGCATGTGATTTATTATCTTTTTTTTTTATTTTATCTTAAGGGTTTTCTTTAGGAACAGCTTCATGGGTATGTGTATTAGTCAGTTGTTGCATTACTAGAAAGGAATACCTGTGACTACGTCATTTTAAAGAAAAGAGGTTTAATTGGTTCACAGTTCTATAGGCTTTGCAGGAAGCATAGTGCTGGCATCAGCTTCTGGCAAGGCCTCAGGAAGCTTCCAATCATGGTGCAGGGTGATGGGAGTCAGCATGTCCCATGGCCAAAGTGAGAGTGAAAAAGAGGGTGCGGCAGATCCCAGACTCTTCAACAACAAGATCTCACGTGAACTCACTGAAAGAGAACTCACTTAACATCAAGGGGATGGTGTTATGTCATTCATGAGGGATCTGCCCAGTGATCCAGTCAGCTCCCCCCAGGCCCCACCTCCAACACTGAAAATCACATTTCAACATGAGATTTGGAGGCAACAAATATCCAAACCATATCAGTATGCAACATGTATAGCCATATGGGGCCCCACAGTTAGAAGCACCCTGTGCTGGATATAATGCTCTATTGTCACTGTCTCGAAATTCTCTTTTTAAAAAAATTTAACAAGGGGCCTATATTTTCATTTTATATTGGCCTTGGCTTTCAGATTTATTTATCCCAAAATTATAAAGGCAGAGACCCAGGGCTAAGATCCTGTCATGAACACCTTTAAATTCCCCCACAGCATCTTGAGAATGCCCACGGTAATTTTTTTTTTTTTAGGACAGAGTTTCGCTCTTGTTACCCAGGCTGGAGTGCAATGGCACAATCATGGCTCACCACAGCCTCTGCCTCCCGAGTTCAAGTGATTCTCCTGCCTCAGCCTCCTGAGTAGCTGGGATTACAGGCATGCATCACCACACACGGCTACTTTGTATTTTCAGTAGAGATGGGGTTTCTCCATGTTGGTCAGGCTGGTCTCAAACTCCCGACCTCATGTGATCTGCCTGCCTCAGCCTCCCAAAGTGCTGGGATTACAGACGTGAGTCACTTCGTCCTGCCAAAAGATACATTCTTAACAGCTTATAAAACTTTAGAAAATAACGTAAACATTTTGGAAAAAATTCCTTTAAGATTTTGGGGGCATAACTTGAAGAAAAGTATGAACTACCTCCAAATATAAATTTGGAAATGTAGAGAATTTGATTGATAAAAGCTATTCTGCTAGACATGGCAGCTCACACCTATGATCCCACCACCACTTTGTGAGGCAGAGGTGGGAGGATTGCTTGAGCCCAGGAATTGGAGACCAGCCCGGGCAACACAGTGAGACCCCACCCCTATTAATTATTATTATTTTTTTAAATTAGCTGGACCTGGTGGCACATTCCTGTAGTCCTAGCTACTTGGGAGGTTGAAGTGAGAGGATCCCTTGAGACCAGGAATTCAAGCCTGCAGAGAGCTATGATTGTGCCACTGCATTCCAGCCTGGTTGACAGAGACCCTGTCTCAAAAAATAAAATAAAGGCCGGGCGCAGTCGCTCAAAACTGTAATCCCAGCACTTTGGGAGGCCAAGGCGGGTGGATCACGAGGTCAAGAGATCGAGACCATCCTGGTCGACATGGTGAAACCCCGTCTCTACTAAAAATACAAAACATTAGCTGGGCATGGTGGCGTGTGCCTGTAATCAGGAGATTGAGGCAGGAGAATTGCCTGAACCCAGGAGGTGGAGGTTGTGGTGAGCTGAGATCGCGCCATTGCACTCCAGCCTGGGTAACAAGAGTGAAACTCCGTCTCAAAAAAAAATAATAATAAAATAAAAAATAAAATAAAATAAGGCATTCTAATAAACTTAACCAGAACAATGTGAAATCTTTTATGTTCTTTACAATAAGTCATGGTAAAACGAGACCAGCCTGACCAACATGGAGAAACCCCATCTCTACTAAAAATACAAAATCAGCCAGGTATGGTGTCACATACCTGTAATCCCAGCTACTCAGGAGGCTGAGGCAAGAGAATCGCTTAAACTCAGGAGGTGGGGGTTTCAGTGAGCTGAGATCATGTCATTGCACTCCAGCCTGGGCAACAAGAGTGAAACTCCATCTCAAAAAAAAAAAAAGAAGGCCGGGCGCGGTGGCTCACGCCTATAATCCCAGCACTTTGGGAGGCCGAGGCGGGTGGATCACAAGGTCAAGAGATCGAGACCATCCTGGTCAACAAGGTGAAACCTCGTCTCTACTAAAAATACAAAAATTAGCTGGGCATGATGGTGCATGCCTGTAGGCCCAGCTACTCGGGAGGCTGAGGCAGGAGAATTGCTTGAACCCAGGAGGCGG
>NW_022436945.1:42867667-42871099 GCF_009761245.1 Sapajus apella
AAAAAAGTAAAAAAAAAAAAAAAAAAAAAAGAGTATATCTTTTATGGCGAGTGGAGTAAACTAAAAGTTCAGAAAAGTTGGCTGGGCACAGCGGCTCACGCCTGTAATCCTAGCACTCTGGGAGGCCGAGGTGGGTGGACCACCTGAGGTCAGGAGTTCAGGACCAGCCTGGCCATCATGGTGAAACCCCAACTTTATTTAAAAAAAAAAAAAGTTCAGAAAAGTCAAATAGTAAATATTTAATAAAATAGTAGCTACATCTTAACATTTAAAGTAAAAGATTTTTGGCTGATTGCAGTGGCTCATGCCTGTAATCCCAGCAATTTGGGAGGCTGAGGTGGGTGGATTACTTAAAGTCAGAATTTCAAGACCAGCTTGGCTAATATGATGAAACCTCATCTCTACTAAAAATACAAAAAATCATCCTGGCGTTGCGGCATGCTCCTGTAGTCCCAGCTACTCAGGAGGCTGAGGCATTAGAATCGCTTTAACCTGGAGGCAGAGGTTGCCATGAGCCAAGATCACACCACTGCACTACAGCCTGGGTGACAGAGCAAGACTGTGTCTCAAAAATTAAAAAATAATGATAATATCTGGGCACAGTGGCTCATGCCTGTAATCCCAGCACTTTGGGAGGCCGAGGCGGGAGGTTCATGACATCAGGGGTTCAAGACCAGCCTGACCAACATGGAGAAACCCTATCTCTTACATAAAAACAATGATAATAATAATAAATTGATTTAAAAATAAAATAAAATAAAATAAAAAATAAAGTAAAAGATTTTTGGCCAGTGAGGTGGCTCACTCGTGTAATCCCAGCACCTTGGGAGGCCAAAATGGTGGATCACTTGAGCTCAGGAGTTGGAGAGCAGCCCAGCTAACATGGAGAAACCCCATCGCTACTAAAAATACAAAAATTAGCTGGACATGGTGATGGGAGGCCACAGTCTCAACTACTCAGGAGGCTAAGGCAGGAGAATCGCTTCAATCAGAGGGGTGGAGATTGCTTTGAGCCAAGATCACACCACTGCACTCCAGCCTGTGCAACAGAATTTGACCCTGCCTCAAAAATAAATAAATAAAAGATTTTTGTGACTTGTTTTTTCAGTTATTCATTTAACAAATATTTGTGACATTTCTGCTGTGTGCCAGGCATTGTTCCAGACACAGGGAACACACCAGACAAGGTCTCTGCGTTCCAGACCTTGTATTATGGTGGAAAACGTGACAATAAGCAGAGGTAAGGAGAAGATCTATAAGGAATATTAATTTTCTTTTTTTCCCCCTTTTTAAATGCTCTAGACAGGACACCTAAGAACTAAGGATAAATAATATAGTAAAATAATATCAGCTAGTTATGTGAAATGAACAAAAAAATACGAATTTGGATATTTTATTGGTATAAAAAAATCTTTAGGGTTTTTTTCTTTCTTTCTTTCTTTTTTTTTTTTTTTAAGACTGAGTCTTGCTCCATCACCCAGGTTGGAGTGTAGTGGAGTGATCTTGGCTCACTGCAACCTCCACCTCCTGGATTCAAGCAATTCTCCTGTCTCAGCCTCCCAAGTAGCTGGGACTACAGGCTTCTGCCAACATGCCCGGCCTAATTTTTGTATTTTTAATAGAGACAGGGTTTTGCCATCAGGCTGGTCTCCTGGACAACATGGCAAAACCCTGTCCTCAGGTGATCCTGACCTCAGGTGATCCACTCGCCTCGGCCTCCCAAAGTGCTGGGATTACAGGCGTAAGATACTGTGCCCAGCCTAGGGTATACTGTTAAATGAAAATGGGGCTGGGTGCTATGGCTCATGCCTGTAATCCCAGCACTTTGAGAGGCTAAGGTGGGAAGACCACTTGAGCCTAGAAGTTTGAGGCTACATTGAGCTGAGATCATGCCACTGTACTTCACCCTGGGCGACAGTGGGCCCCTGTCTCAAAAAAAAGGGGGAGTTAATATGCATGTGTATTACCAAGAAACGAATATTGAGAAGTACATACACTAAAATATAAGTGTATTAAAATATTTTTTTGGCCAGGCACGGTGGCTCACATCTGTAATCCCAGCACTTTGGGAGGCTGAGGCAGGTGCATCACAAGGTCAGGAGTTCAAGACCAGCCTGGCCAATATGGTGAAACCTCATCTCTACTAAAATACAAAAATTAACCAGGTGTGGTGGCACACACCTGTAGTCCCAGCTACTCGGGAGGCTGAGGCAGAAGAATCACTTGTACCCGGGAGGTGGAGGTTGCAGTGAGCCGAGATCATGCCACTGTACTCCAGCCTGGGTGACAGAGCAGGACTCCATCTAAAAAAAAAAAGAAAAGAGAAAAAATAATACACACACACACACACACACACACACACACACAAACACACACACACATATACACATACATATATATATATATATATATATATATTTTAATTAAGGCATTTGAATTTGGCATCTATTTCCCAATATTAAGGAGAAGAGGCTGGGCGTGGTGGCTCATGCTTGTAGTCCCAGCGCTTCGGGAGGCCGAGCAGGCAGATCACTTGAACTCAGGAGTTTGAGACCAGCATAGCCAACAAGATGAAAACCCATCTCTACTAAAAATACATAAATTAGCCAGGCATGGTGGTGTGTGCCTGTAGTCCCAGCTACTCGGGAGGATGAGGCATAAGAATCACTTACAGATGCTGTAGTGAGACGAGATCATGCCACTGCACTCCAGCCTGGGTGACAGAGTGAGACTCCCTCTCAAAAAAAAAAAAAAAAAAAACGGAGAAAAATAGGAAGAGCTTAATTCTCAATTCTCAGGAAACATCAAAACATCTGGTCTATCAGATTTTACGGCCACTAGAGAGGAATTTTTCCTGCTGGCCTGGAGCCAATACTGACAAAAATAATTGGCAGTGTGATCATTAAAGCAAGATCTCCCATTAATGTGTTCCCCTGCCCATGTCCAAGGTAGAATTTTCATATCGGCTGAAGCAATGCTTTGCACGTAGTAGATGCTGCATAACTGTTTGATGCAAGCTGGCAGAAAAGAATGTATAAATTTACCGAAGAATAAAAAACAGATGGAACCACTTCGGAAATGTAATCAAACAGTGTTTGAGGTACTGGAGAGGAGTGTATTTGCAAACCAGGAAATATCTAACCCCAGGAAACAGATGCTGGTGTGCTGTTGGTGAAAACATCTTTTTCATAGAAAACCCTAGGGTTTTATTTTTACCTTGGTAACTATCAAAATTGTTAATCAGTCTCAGGAATTTATCTCCAAAATGACATTCTGAGTGAATGCCTCTATTCAGGGCAAGCTGGGTTTTGTGGTAATTGCCTCTGATGTCTGTTCTTCCATCTTTCTCCCTAGCCTAACCCTTGTCACTGTCAATTACCCTGGGAGGCTGCTCGCAACAATGGAGACTATTGCCTCCATGACAGCCACCTG
>NW_022436945.1:42871199-42882557 GCF_009761245.1 Sapajus apella
TTTGAGACGGAGTTTCACTCATGTTACCCAGGCTGGAGTGCAATGGCGCGATCTCGGCTCACCGCAACCTCCGCCTCCTGGGTTCAGGCAATTCTCCTGCCTCAGCCTCCTGAGTAGTTGGGATTACAGGCACGCACAACCCTAGGGTTTTATTTTTACCCTGGTAACTATCAAAATTTTTAATCGGTCTCAGGAATTTATCTCCAAAATGACATTCTGAGTGAATGCTTCCATTCAGGGCAAGCTGGGTTTTGCGGTAATTGCCTCTGATGTCTGTTCTTCTGTCTTTCTCCCTGGCCTAACCCCTGTCGCTGTCAATTACCCTGGGAGGCTGCTCACAACAATGGAGACTATTGCCTCAGTGACAGCCGCCTGGGCCCTCAGTATCAGCGGTGCCAAGTGACTGCAGGCTGTGCTGAGGGCTACACTGAGCGCTAAGGGAACTTCCAAGGCATTGCTCTCCCCAAAATCTATGATTTTCCTTTCTACTGTGTATGAGCACTGACCCATGGTTTTAGGTAGCATTTCAATCTCAGATCTCAGCCAGATCCCTGCCTGCAATGCAGAGTGATTCTTTTTTTTTTTTTTTTGAGACAGAGTTTTGTTCTTGTTGCCTAGGCCAGAGTGCAATGGTTCGATCTCGGCTCACTGCAATCTCTGCCTCCCGGGTTCAAGTGATTCTCCTGCCTCAGCCTCCTGAGTAGCTGGGATTTCAGGCATGTGCCACCATGCCTGGCTAATTTTGTGTTTTTAGTAAAGATGGGGTTTCTTCATGTTGGTCATGCTGGTCTCAAACTTCCGACCTCAGGTGATCCGCCTGCGTCGGCCTCCCAAAGTGCTGGAATTACAGGTGTAAACCACGGAGCCTGGCCACAAAGTGATTCTTAACATTGCCCGACTGCAGCTGGGGAATTCAGAGGACAGAGTAGAGAAAAGAGGAAATCCTGGCTAAAGTGATGACGCTGCCCCACAGGCTGCCTTCCATAAACCATTTCCACCTTCTGCACCCAGCAATGTTGTCTGAAGGATTAAGATATTTCAGCCCGGGGGCGGTGGCTCACGCCTGTAATCCCAACACTTTAGGAGGCCAAGGTGGGTGGATCACCTGAGGTCAGGAGTTTGAGGCCAGTCTGACTAACGTGGTGTTACCCCATCTCTACTAAAAATACAAAAAGTAGCCGGGCATGGTGACCGGTGCCTGAAACCCCAGCTACCCAGAAGGCTGAGTCAGGAGAACTGCTTGAACCCAGGAGGTTACAGTGAGTCAAGATCGCCCTATTGCACTCCAGCATGGGCGACAAGAGCAAAACTCTGTCTCAAAAAAAAAAAAAGACTACTGAAGAAACCTCATAGGCCAGGCGCAGTAGCTGTGCCTGTAATCCCAGCACTTTGGGAGGCGGAGGCGGGCGGATCACCTGAGTTCAGGAGTTCGAGACCAGCCTGACCAACATGGTGAAACCCTGTCTTTTAAAAAAAAAAAAGAAGAAACATCATTATGAACTTTTTAACAGTTTACTAAATATCCTAATTTCCAGGCCATCACAGCCAATTAGTCAGGGAAAGCATCTAGAAAGATGAGAGGCTCTGTTTGCTGATTTTTGCTCTCCAGTTTCCACTGTTAGTCATTTCCCTGTAAAGATAACCAGAGACTCCGGACATTTTAAATATGGTTGTATTCTGCTACCATTGTCTTCCAATATTAATTACACTTCAAACATGCCAAAGTAGTTTAAGTTACACTTATCATTACGAACTTCTCAATGTCTTTCTGAGCCCAGTCCTAGCATTATTTAAAATTGACAATGTGTTTCCTATAAATGGTATTAAAAATGTATTTAGAAATCTGACAAAGATTTGTGGAAACAAGCGATTACAAAAAAAATTCCATGAAGCCAAGAAGATCACAGAAAATAAAAAGTAGTTTCTTGGCCAGGCGCAGTGGCTTATGCCTATAATCCCAGCACTTTGGGAGGCTGAGGTGGGCAGATCACGAGATCAAGAGATCAAGACCATCCTGACCAACATGGTGAAACCCTGTCTCTACTCAAATTACAAAAATTAGCTGGGCATGGTGGTGCATGCCTGTGTCCCAGCTATTTGGGAGGCTGAGGCAGGAAAATCGCTTGAACCCAGGAGGCAGAGGTTGCAGTGAGCTGAGATCTCACCACTACACTCCAGCCTGGTCAACAGAGTGAGACTGTCTCAAAAAAAAAAAAAAAAGTAGTTTCTCATAAAAACAAACAGGTCAGGTGCAATGACTCAACGCCTATCACACCTGTTTTTTTTTTTTTTTTTTTTTTTTTGTTGTTTGTTTGTTTTTAGTTGAGATGGCGTTTCACCATGTTAGCCAGGATGGTTTCGATCACCTGACCTTGTGATCTGTCGGCCTCCCAAAGTGCTGGGATTACGGGCGTGAGCCACCATGCCCAGCCTATCACACCTGTTATACCAGCACTTTGGGAGGCTAAGACAACAGGATCACTTGAGCCCAAGAGTTTGAGACCAGCCTTGGAAACACAGCGAGACCTTGTCTCTACAAAAACAAACAAACAAACATCAAATTCTTAATTACGTGAAATAGTACAAGAACAAATTGACATAGAGAATACTAGGTAACTTACTCAATGTAAGATGAGCTCTTTACAAATAGAAAAAGATTTTAAAACTGGCTTCAGTTGATTCTGTAAGGAAAAATGAAAAATATCTCTGCAATAGAGTCTCTGCAAAAAAAAAAAAAAGTAAAAGAAAATAAACAATATGGGAATTTCACTTCTTATTTTATTTTTTGAGATGAGATCTTGTTCTGTCAACCAGGCTGGAGTGCAGTGGTATGATCAGGGCTAAGTACAGCCTCAACCTCCGGGGCTCAAGCAATCCTACCTTCTCAGTCTCTTGAATAGTTAGGACTGCAGACACATACCATCATGTCCAGGAAATATTTTTTTGTATAGATGAGGAGGGCCTCACCATGTTGGCCAGTCTGGTCTTGAAATCCTAGGCTCATGTGATTCACCAGCCTTAGCCTCCCAAAGTGCTGGGATTACAGGCATGTGCCACTGCGCCTGGCCCCGTTTAACTTTATTAAATATCTTATTGATGATGCCAATGACTCCCAAACATGTATTGCCAGCCCAGGCCTCCTCCTGAATTCCAAACTCAGAATTTACTTGAAATTTCCTGATCGGGTGTGGCAGCTCATGCCTGTAATCCCAGGACTTTGGGAGGGCAAAAAGATTGGATCACCTGAGCCTAGGAATTTGAGAGCAGCCTGGGCAACATGGTGAGAGCTCCATCTTTACAAAATAAAATGAAATAAATTTCCTCTGGCATGGTTCAAGGACATCTTAAACCTTGCATGTTCAAAACTCAATTGTAAAGTACAAGCTGAGAAATATAAGATCTGGTAGCTGTGGAGACTGGACAAATCTCTTACCAAGAAAAAGGTATTTTCCCATATATGGCATTGACTACTGGAGAAAACTAACGGATAAGGAAAATCATGTTTATTAGTAATGAAGCAACATTACTGTTTGGGTAAATACCCAAGGTTCGTTGTCTCACACCAGGGAAATCGAGGACTCAGACACATAATAAGTGAGTTTAAGAGTGGAGGTTTAGCCGGGCGCGGTGGCTCACGCCTGTAATCCCAGCACTTTGGGAGGCCGAGGCGGGTGGATCACGAGGTCAAGAGATCCAGACTATCCTGGTCAACATGGTGAAAGACTGTCTCTACTAAAAATACAAAACATTAGCTGGGCATGGTGGCACGTGCCTGTAATCCCAGCTACTCAGGAGGTTGAGGCAGGAGAATTGCCTGAACCCAGGAAGCGGAGGTTGCAGTGAGCCGAGATCACGCCATTGCACTCCAGCCTGGGTAACAAAAGTGAAACTCCGTCTCAAAAAAAAAAAAAAGAAAAAGGGTGGAGGTTTAGGCCAGGCACAGTGGCTCATGCCTGTAATTCCAGCACTTTGAGAGGCTGAGGTGGGCAGATCATCTGAGGTTTGGAGTTTGAGACCAACCTGGCCAATATGGTGCAACCCCATCTATACTAAAAAGATAAAGATTAGCCAGGCATGGTGGCAGGTACCTGTAATCCCTGCTACTCAAGAGGCAGAGGCAGGAGAATCGCTTTGAGCCTGGGAGGTAAAAGTTGCAGTCAGCTGAGATTGTGCCACTGCACTCCAGCCTGGGCGACAGAGTGGGAGTCTGTCCCAAAAAAGAGCGGAGGTTTAATAGGCAAAAGAAAGAGAAAAGAGAATAGATCTCTATCCCTGGCAGTGAGAGAGGCACACTCTAGTGGGTCTTCAGTTCCATGGTGAAATGCACAGGGTTTTATAGACAAGCTTGCGGAGGCAGTGTCTGATTTACATAGGGCACAAGAGATTGGTCAGACCAGGTGTGTCATTTGCATAGCATGCAAAGCAGCTGGCCATCCTACCCTAATCAGATGGAGTCTCTACCTGGCCAGTGCCTTATCGCCTGCTTTTTTACTACACACATGGCTACAAAAAAAGGAAGGAGGAGCCGGGCGCGGTGGCTCACGCCTGTAATCCCAGCACTTTGGGAGGCCGAGGCGGGTGGATCACGAGGTCAAGAGATCGAGACCATCCTGGTCAACATGGTGAAACCCCGTCTCTACTAAAAACTACAAAAAATTAGCTGGGCATGGTGGCGCGTGCCTGTAATCCCAGCTACTCAGGAGGCTGAGGCAGGAGAATTGCCTGAACCCAGGAGGCGGAGGCTGCGGTGAGCCGAGATTGCGCCATTGCACTCCAGCCTGGGTAACAAGAGTGAAACTCCGTCTCAAAAAAAAAAAAAAGAAAGGAAGGAAGGAACCTCCATGTTGAATATACCTGGCTTTCAGCTATCCTTTTTCTATTGACACAGATGCCAGGATTTACCTATGCAAGCTTTTAGCTCATTTATCTTGCTTGAAGCTTGATTTTTTTCAGGCTGCTTTTTGTTAGAAAAGAAATGTTTTGGGGGCTGCTTTTTATTAAAAGGAAACCTTACCAAGGACTCTCTTACCTCCACCATCTGCCTAAATAGCTTCTTTCTACCTCCTGTATCAGTAACTTGCCCAAAGTTAAAATATGGTTCCCAGACAAATATATACGTATGTGTGTGTTAGCATGTGTAAGAGAGAAAAAAAGAGAGAGAGAGAGAAAGATTTTGTTTGGCCAGGCGCAGTGGCTCACACCTGTAATCCCAGCACTTTGGGAGGTGGAGGTGGGTGGATCAGGAGGTCAGGAGTTTGAGACCAACCTGACCAACATGGTGAAACCCTGTCTCTACTAAAAATACAAACATTAGCCAGGCATGATAGCATGCTTCTGTAATCCTAGCTACTCAGGAGGCTGAGGCAGAAGAACTGCTTGAACCCGGGAGGTGGAGGTTGCAGTGAGTAGAGATAACACCCCTGCAATCCAGCCTGGGTAACAGAATGAGACTCTGTCTCAAAAAAAAAAAAAAAAGAGAGAAAGATTTTTTTGACATATGAGTGAAGGAATCAGCAGATAGTAAAGCTGGTTCAAAGAGCATTTGAGAAATAGAGATTTATAAAAGTCACTAGGGGCAGGGTGTGGTGGCTCACGCTTGTAATCCAAGCACTTTGGAGGCCAAGGCAGGCAGATCACCTGAGGTCGGGAGTTCAAGACCAGCCTGACCAACATGGTGAAACCCCGTCTTAAAATAATAATAATAATAATAATAAATAAAGGTATCTAGGAAAGATGTGCTGGAGTAAATTTGCTAAGTTAGAGACTGAAACTAGTTAATGTCCTACAGGGGGATAAGATTATGGCCATTTGGAGTATTTGTTTCTACTAAAGAGAAGTCATTTGCATGTTTACCAGACAAAAATCTACAAGTTAACATGCAACTTCACAGAGCATGGGCCTAGTCAATAGCAAATAGTATGCCAAAAACGATCATTTCCTTAGAGAATTAAATCATCCCTGAGTTTGTTCTGTCATACAGAACTCAAGTATGACACTGAGAACACACAGCCCTCTTTCTTGCCTCTCTTCACGCTTTGTATAATGTTTAACAAGGGTCAGAACCTCCTCACTTCTTTTTTTCCTAAGCACACAGTTTTTTTTGGTTGTTTGTTTGTTTTTGTTTTTTGAGACGGAGTCTCACTCTGTTGCCCAGGCTGGAGTGCAGAGGTACAATCTTGGCCCACTGTAACCTCCGCCTCCCAAGCTGGGGTGATCCTCCCACTTCAGCCTCCAGAGTAGCTGGTATTATAGTCGTGTGCCACTGCCAGGCTCACGGCTGGGTGTGGTGGCTTGTGCCTGTAATCTCAGCACTTTGAGAGCCCAAGGCAGGTGAATCCCTAGAGGTCAGAAATTTGAGACCAGCCTGGGCAACATGGTGAAACCACATTCTAAAAAAAAAAAAAAAAAAAAAAACGGCAGATGGATCCCTTGAGGTCAGGAGTTCAAGACCAGCTTGGCCAACATGGTGAAACCCCATCTCTACTGAAAATACAAAAAGTAACCTGTAATCCCAGCTACTCAGGAGGCTGAGGCAAGAGAATCGCTTGAACCTAGGAGGCAGAGGTTGCCATGAGCCGAGATTGTGCCACTGCATTCCAGCCTGGGTGACAGGGCAAGACTCTGACTCAAAAAAAAATTTTTATTTCTGAATGTGAAGGATCCATTTTCTTCCTGCTTTTATTGCTATTCATTGGCATATAATAATTGTACGTCTTTATGGGGTATAGTGTGATATGGCAATACATGTACACAATGTAAAATGTGAGAGAGGCACACTCTAGTGGGTCTTCAGTTCCACGTCAAATGGTCAAATCCAGGAAATTAATATATCCATCCAAACATTTATCTTTTTTTAGTGCTGGAACACTCAAATTCTGCTCCTCTCACTGTTTGAAAATATGCAATAAATTGTAGTTAATTACAGTCACTGTAGCGCTGTAGAACACTGCAACTTATTCCTCCTATCTAGCTGTGCTTTTGATTCCATTAACCAAACTTTGGCTATTCCTCCCTCCCCGTATCCCTTTTCCCAGGTGTAGTAACTACTACTTCCTATTTCTTTTTGTTTGTTTGTTTTTGTTATTGTTGTTGTTTGAGACAGAGTCTCACTCTATCCCCAAGGCTTCAGTGCAGTGGCACAATCTAAGCCCACTGCAAACTCCTCTTCCCAGGCTCAAGGGATTCTTATGTCTCAGCCTCCCAAGTAGCTGGGACTATAGGCACATGCCACTATGCCTGGCTAATTTTTTGTTGTTGTTGTTAGAGACGGCGTCTTGCTATGTTGCCGAGGCTGAAGTGCAGTGGCTATTCACAGGTGTGATTCCACTACTGATCAGCACGGGAGTTTTGACCTGCTGTGTTTCTGACCTGGGCCGGTTCACCCCTCCTTAGGCAACCTGATGGTCCCCCGCTCCCAGGAGGTCACCATATTGATGCCGAACTTAGTGCAGACACCCAATCGGCATAGCGCACTACAGCCCAGAACTCCTGGGCTCAAGCGATCCTCCCACCTCAGCCTCCTGAGTAGCTGGGACTACAGGCACGCACCACTGTGCCGGGAGCCAGGCTAATTTTTTGTATTTTTAGGAGAGATTGAGTTTCACCGTGTTGGCTAAGCTGGCCTGGAACTCCTGGCCTCAACTCTGCCTTGGCCTCCCAAAGTGCTGGGATGACAGGCATGAGACATCACACCTGGCCTCTACTCCCTACTTCTAGGAGATCAACTTTTTGTTTTGTTTCGTTTTGTTTTTGTGATGGAGTCTCACTCTGTCACCCAGTAGAGTACAGTGGCACAGTCTCGGCTCACTGCAACCTCAGCCTCCCGGGTTCAAGCAATGTTCCTGCCTCAGCCTCCCGAGTAGCTGGGATTACAGGCACTTGCCACCATGTGTGGCTAATTTTTGTATTTTTAGTACAGATGGGGTTTCACCATCTTGGCCAGGCTGGTGTTGAACTCCTGACCTTTTGATCCACCTGCTTCCCAAAGTGCTGGGATCATAGGCGTGAGCCACCGTGCCCAGCTGAGATCAACTTATTAGCTTCCATGTATGAGTGAGAACATACGGTATTTATTTTTCTGTGACTGGCTCATTTCACTTAAGTCCATTTTGTTTTGACTTTCAGTTCAAGATGACCTTATACTTGCTAGCAGACAAATTTTCAGTGATTATTCTCTAATAGATGGCACCTAAATCATGGGCCAAATAAGTCAGGGCAAATATCAAGTAGGAATCTCTAAACATTCTTAAAGGGTCGCCCCACCCCGCCCTACAGATACAGCTCTGCATTTGAGGCTTATGGATGGATTTCCTCCACAAAGTCACTGTCTCCTCTTCTGGAGGCCTATCCTGACCCAGCCTGTATATAGTGCCCCTTTCATGGGTCTCCTCAGCTACCATGCATTCTTTCCCCACCTAGCACTTCTAGAAATGTGTTTCATCTTCCTACTGACTTCTCAGTCTGTACTCTTCACTTAGTTGTGAGCTTCTTTTATCCCTAAGGCCTAGCAGGGATGTCCATGTCCTAGTCATGTGTCCACAAATATTTATTTGAATGGCTATTCTGTGCCAGGCACTGTGCTAGGTGCTGGAGTTGCAGTTGTGACCAAAACAGTAAATACTGACATTATGGGATTGACTGTCTGTTGGGGGAATCAGTCATAAGAAAATACACAAGTCAGGCCAGGCGCGGTGGCTCAAGCCTGTAATCCCAGCACTTTGGGAGGCCGAGGCGGGTGGATCACGAGGTCAAGAGATCGAGACCATCCTGGTCAACACGCTGAAACCCCGTCTCTACTAAAAATACAAAAAATTAGCTGGGCATGGTGGCGCGTGCCTGTAATCCCAGCTACTCAGGAGGCTGAGGCAGGAGAATTGCCTGAACCCAGGAGGCGGAGGTTGCGGTGAGCCGAGATCGCGCCATTGCACTCCAGCCTGGGTAACAAGAGCGAAACTCCGTCCCAAAGAAAAAGAAAAAAAAAAAAAAAAAAAGAAAATACACAAGTAACTAGTTAATTAAGATGGTGTTTAGGGTCACTGAATCCAAGTACTGGGAGCAAACAGAGTATATATAGCTTTAGTAGGACTTGGTTGAGTTCAGACTTTGCTTCCTGGAGGATGTGACATTTAAGCTGATTCCTGAAAAACGAGAGCAAGTTGCCCAAGCAAAGTGTTTCCGTGTTGGCATGGGGATAGGTAGGGTGTTGAGGCCCAAAAAAACCCTCCAAGTAGTTGGAACAGCACACAGAAGGAGGATGAAGCTGGAAGTCGTCAGTGTGGTCGAGCTGCTGAGAAGAGAGATCAAGACCGGGCAGTTCCTCATAGCCTTGTTAAGCAGTTCGAGCATTGCTGTCAAAGAAATGTGAAGGCACTGAGGAGATTTTAGCAGAGAATGATATGATCAGATGATGAGATTTGCATTTCTGAAAGCTGACCTTTCTTAGGCTGCTAGAAGAATGGAATGCAGAGAAGCAGGAATGGGCAAAGGGAGATTAGTTAAGGCAAGAGATAATGGTGGCTTCATGAGTGTGTGTGGTGTGAATGATGAACTTCAGAACCAAAGTGTAGGATGCAAGGCCTGGAAAGTCCCCAGAAATCCCATCTCAATTAAGTAGGAAACTGAGTCCCAGAGTGGAGCCACAAATGACTCACTGTGTTACAGTTCATCCACAGCACAGGACTACAAACCAGTAGTGCACTTTGTGTCTTTCCCTCTTTTTTCATGGACCTGCCCATGTGACTCAGGCAGTTTTTGAATTAAAAAAAAAAAGCAGTGCTTGGGATTCAGTCATTCCAAAAAAAAAAAAAAAAAGCAGTGATTTATCAAGCTATGGATATATGAAGTTCACCACGCTATTCTCTCTACTTTGATATGCTTTAAAATGTCAATAGTACCGGGCGCGGTGGCCCAAGCCTGTAATCCCAGCACTTTGGGAGGCCGAGGCAGGTGGATCACGAGGTCAAGAGATCGAGACCATCCTGGTCAACATGGTGAAACCCCGTCTCTACTAAAAGTACAAAAAATGAGCTGGGCATGGTGGCACGTGCCTGTAATCCCAGCTACTCAGGAGGCTGAGGCAGGAGAATTGCCTGAACCCAGGAGACGGAGGTTGTGGTGAGCCGAGATCGCGCCATTGCACTCCAACCTGGGTAACAAGAGCGAAACTCCGTCTCCAAAAAAAAAAAAGAAAATGTCAATAGTAATGAGTTTTATAAGAAGCAATAATTTGCAGGGTGCAGTGGCTAACCCCTGTAATCCCAGCACTTTGGGAGGCCAAAGATGGCAGATTACCTGAGGTCAGGAGTTTGTCAGACCAGTTCTGGCAAACATGGAGAAACTCCACCTCTATTAAAAATACAAAAAAATTAGCCATGTGTTGTGGCAGTCGCCTGTAATCCCAGCTACTCGGGAGGCTGAGGCAAGAGAATCACCTGAACCCAAAAATCAGAGGTTGTGGTGAGCTGAGATCGTGCCATGCACTCCAGCCTGGGCAGCAGTGTAGGACTCCGGCAATACTTTAAAACTGTTGTGGCATAGGTGCTAATTCAAGGCCTTTCAAATAGTTTGGGAAAGGAAAGAAGTCCAGGGCTTCTTGGCACTCACATCCTTACATGGCACTCACTAATCCCCCAAAGGGTAGACTCAGCTGGGCTGTGTTTGGACCTATTGCCATAGTCATACACAAGGCTAGATTGCTGGACTCCATGACACTTTTGCCTTGGGCAAGACACAGAACCTCTCTTTGGATCTTCTGTAAAATGGGAGTCCATGCCTACAACACAAGGAATGTTGTGAGACTGAAGTGAGTATTTGCAAGTCCCTGCCTGCCCCTCATTCTCTGATCAGTGAATGTTATTTTACAAAAACCTTTCCTTGAAATTGGGTAATGTCACCACAGCTGTCTGCATAAACCACCAAGAGTGACCACATAGTTGTATGGGGTTTTTTTTGTTTTGTTTTGTTTTTGTTTTTTGAGATAAACTGTCACTGTCACTCAGACTGGAGTGGAGTGGCATGATCTCGGCTCATGGCAACCTCCACCTCCCAGAGTTAAGGGATTCTCCTGCCTCAGCCTCCCTAGTAACTGGGATTATAGGCACCTGCCACTACACCCAGCTAATTTTTGTATTTTAGGTAGAGACAAGAGTTCACCATGTTGGCCAGGCTGGCATAGTTGTCTATACATGATTTATATTACATGTTAACCTTGAAGAGGGTCTATGTTTTTATTTTTATTTTTTATTTAATTCAGGGATTGTTATTTACCTTAAACCCTCACCATATAGAAAGCAAAGGTAATAGTTCACAGTTGTTAAAGCAATGATGTGGAAGGTGGGTGAGTGGTGGAGATTTGCTTTT
>NW_022436945.1:42882657-42890155 GCF_009761245.1 Sapajus apella
AAAAAAAAAAAAAGATTAATCAGCTTTAGCAAGGGTTCCTTTTTCCAGCCTTCTTTAGAGAATGTGCTCAAGGAGCACCTCCAGTGATCTGCCTGCCTTGGCCTCCCAGAGTACTAGGATTATAGGTGTGAGCCACTGAGCCGCGCCTGAATCTGTGTTGTTTTTTTTTTTTTTTTAAATAGAGATGGGGTTTCACCAGGTTGGTCAGGCTGGTCTCAAACTCCTGACCTCAGGTGACCCACCGCCTCAGCCTCCCAAAGTGCTGGGATTACAGGTGTGAGCCACCACGCCCAGCCCTGAATCTGTTTTTATCTAAAGATCTATCAAGTGTTTTAAATAACTTCCCAGAAATCTGCCAGATGTGGAGGCTTTAGATATATAAAGACCAGGTCTTGCTGGGCGCAGTGGCTCACACTTGTAATCCCAGCACTTTGAGAGACCAAGGCGGGGGATCACCTGAGGTCAGGAGTTTAAGACCAGCCTGACCAACATGGTGAAACCTCATCTCCACTAAAAATACAAAAATTAGCTGGGCATAGTGGTGCACGCCTGCCATCCCAGCTACTCAGGAGGCTGAGGCAGAGGAATCGCTTGAACCCAGGAGACAGAGGTTGCAGTGAGCCGAAATCATGCCATTGCACTGCAGCCTGGGCAACAGAGCGAGAATCTGTTTCAAAAACAAACAAACAAACAAAAATCAGGTCTTCATATACATAATGACCAAACTGAATTTCTTGGAGAAATCTCCCTAGAGCAGGGTTCTGAGGACAGAAGTAAAACGGTCCAAAAGGTCAGTATAGAAGCGTAAATAAAGGGAATGCTCCATAAACCTTTTTTTTTTTAAACTTGGTGAATTTGTGATATGCAGTTTCATGGGTAAGATGAAAACTTCATTTACAGAAAGGAGGCCTTTAAATGGAGATAAAGTTTTGGCCAAAGAGATAAACTAAAGAACATTGGTTTGCATATGCGAATCTCTTCAAAGTGACCTCTAAAATTCCTCTGGGACTTTTAACCTAGAGAGGAATCCCACCCCCTCTTCACTTCCTTAATCACTTTAGGTAAAAATTTGTTTAAAAAAAAAAAAAAAAAGGGCCGGGCGCGGTGGCTTACGCCTGTAATCCCAGCACTTTGGGAGGCCGAGGCGGGTGGATCACGAGGTCAAGAGATCGAGACCATCCTGGTCAACATGGTGAAACCCCGTCTCTACTAAAAATACAAAAAATTAGCTGGGCATGGTGGCGCGTGCCTGTAATCCCAGCTACTCAGGAGGCTGAGGCAGGAGAATTGCCTGAACCCAGGAGGCGGAGGTTGCGGTGAGCCGAGATCGCGCCATTGCACTCCAGCCTGGGTAACAAGAGCGAAACTCCGTCTCAAAAAAAAAAAAAAAAAAAAAAAAAAGATACATTTTCTTTTCGCTTGATCTTAGCCAAAAGGCCAAGAAGCGATTACATTTTCTTTTCAAATTGACCTATCTTGCTGAAATTATTTTTCTTTTCTTTTCTCTTTCTTTCTTTCTTTCTTCCTTTCTTTTTTTCTTTTTTTTCTTTCTTTTGAAGGGGTCTTATTTTGTAGTTGGTTGCCCAGGCTGGAGTGCAGTGGTGCGATCATGGCTCACCTCAGCATGGACCTCCTGTGCTCAAGAAATCCTCCCACCAGTCAGGCGCTGTGGCTCACGCCTGTAATCCCAACACTTTGGGAGGCAAAGGTGGGCGGATCATGAGGTCAATAGATCAAGACCATCCTGGCCAACTTGGTGAAACTCTGTCTCTACTAAAAATACAAAAATAAAAATAAAAAAATAGCTAGGTGTGGTGATGCACACCTGTAATCCCAGCTACACGGGAGGCTGAGGCAGGAGAATCGGTTGAACCAGGGAGCCAGAGGTTGCAGTGAGCCAAGGTTGCGCCACTGCACACCAGCTGGATGACAGAGCAAGACCCCGTCTCAGAAAAAAAAAAGAAAAAAAGAAATCCTCCCACCTCAGCCTACTGAGTAGCTGAGACTGTGTATAGGCACACTATTTTTTTTTTCTGAGACTGAGTCTTGCTCTATCACTCAGGCTGGAATGCAGTGGTATGATCTTGGCTCACTGCAACCTCTTCCTCTTGGGTTCGAGCAATTCCTGCCTTAGCATCCTGAGTAGCTGGCATTGCAGGTACCTGCCAGCACACTCAGCAAATTTTTGTATTTTTAGCAGGGATGGGGTTTTAGCATGTTGGCCAGGCTGATCTTGAACTACTGACCTCCTGATCTTCCCCCCTCGGCCTCCCAAAGTGCTGGGATTACAGGCGTGAACCACCATACCCGGCCGCCTTTTCTCTATTTTTAATTGTAGAGATGGAGTCTCAATATGTTGCCCAAGCTGTTTTCAAACTCCTAGCCTCAAACAATCCTCTACCTTCAGCCTCTGAAAGTATTTGCATGACAGGCATGAGCTACCTCTCCTAGCCTAGTTTTCAGAACAGTTTCACATTTACAGTCCTGTTGAGCAGACAGCACAGAGAGTTCCCATATATCTTACCCCCAAACACATACATAGTTTCTCCTATTATTAACATCTTATATTAAAATGGTGCATTTGTCACAATTCATAAACTAACATTGGTATACCATCATCATCCTGATTATTATTTTAAGCTAATCAAGTGAAGCAGTGGAGTGGAGAAAGAACAAAGAAACCTGTAACTGGTTGTGATCAATTAATCGTAAACACCAGTGCACTGGGACTAGCCTAGTACATTATTATTAACTTTATTTAGATTATTTAGATTCCTCGGTTTTTTACCTAATGTCCTTTTTTCTGTTTCAAACTTCAATCCAGGGCACCTACATTATTGCATTTAGTGTTATGACTACTTAGGCTGTGATAATTTTTTTTTTTTTTTTTTTTTTGAGACAGAGTTTCGCTCTTGTTACCCAGGCTGGAGTGCAATGGCGCGATCTCAGCTCACTGCAACCTCCGCCTCCTGGGTTCAGGCAATTTTCCTGCCTCAGCCTCCTGAGTAGCTGGGATTACAGGCATGCGCCACCATGCCCAGCTGATTTTTTGTATTTTTAGTAGAGACGGGGTTTCACCATGTTGACCAGGATGGTCTCGATCTCTTGACCTTGTGATCCACCCGCCTCGGCCTCCCAAAGTGCTGGGATTACAGGCTTGAGCCACCGCGCCCGGCCCAGGCTGTGATAATTTTTTTTACATGACCTTTCTCATTTTTGATGACTTAGGTAGTTTTCAGGAGTACTGGTCAGGTAAACTGCAGGATTTATTTTAAGTAAGCTTTTTTTTTTTTTGAGATGTGGTCTTGCTCTGTCGCCCAGGTTGGAGTGTAATGGCATGACCTTGGCTCACTGCAACCTCCACCTCTCAGGTTCAAGCCATTCTCCTGCCTCAGCCTTGAGAGTAGCTGGGACTACAGGTGCATGCCACTTTGCCGGCTAATTTTTTGTACTTTTAGTAGCGACAGGGTTTCACCTTTTTAGCCAGGCTGATCTTGATCTCCTGACCTTGTGATTCCCCACACCCGACCCTCTGCCTCCCAAAGTGCTGGGATTACAGGCGTGAGCCACCGTGCCCATCCTAAGTAAATTTTTTATGTATAATTTTATAACAGTAATTTAAGGCTGGGCAAGGTGGCTCACACCTATAATCCTAGCACTTTGGAGGCTGAGGCGGACAGATCACTTGAGGTCAGGAGTTGGAGACCAGCCTGGCTAACATGGTGAAACCTGGTTTTTACTAAAAATACAAAAAATTAGCCAGGCATGGTGGAGGGCATCTGTAATCCCAGCTACTCGGGAGCCTGAGGCAGGAGAATCTCTTGAACCCAGGAGGCAGAGGTTGCAGTGAGCTGAGATGACGCCATTGTACTCCAGCTTGGGCAACAAGAGGGAAATTCCATCTCAAAAAAAAAAAGTAATTGAATTTTCCTTGTGCAATTAGTATCTGTCTCTCCAGTATACCATAAGTTTAATGAATTTTAGGGCTATGTAACTTGCTCCAGTGATTAACATATAGTAGGCACTCAATATAAATTATTGCATGAATAAATGACTGATTTCTTTGTGAAACAACAACTCATTCCTCCAGCCGGCATCATTGGAACTTCTTATTCTTGGGAATTCTCCTTGGAGCTAAGTATGTCCTCAATATAACAATACAAATCCTATTCTCTCTTCTAGTTAAATTTCAGATCCCTTCTACCCATTAGGATTTCTACATTATTTCATTTGTTAATATGTCTCTTTTTTCTTCACTTTTTTAAAGAGCTGAGGGTCTCACTATGTTGTCCATGCTGCAGCGCAGTGACTATTCACGGGCACGATCATCCTACAAGCAGCTGGAACTACATGCAGGCAGGCACCACTACATCTGGGCTTTACTTCTTTAGCTTTTGTTTTGACACCTAACTATGGCATCATTACTCACTAACCATTACTGAATATTGTAGAACTTATACAAGAGCTGTAACTACAGGAATGTAGTAAAAAAGGAAACTTCCTTTTGAGAGGATTATACTCTATTTCAGGAGACTGAACAAGCACATAACAATAAATAACATTAAGGAAAACACTAAGTCAACTGACAAGTGAACTTTTTTTGTTTTTGTTTTTGTTTTTTAAAGACAGGGTTTCACCATATTGGTCAGGCTGGTCTTGATCTCCCAATATCAGGTGATACGCCCGCCTTGGCCTCCAAAGTGCTTGGCTTACAGGCGTGAGCCACCATGCTCAGCCGTGAACTTTTTTTTTTGATGAGACAGTGTCTCACTCTGTTGCCCAGGCTGGAGCACAGTGTTTAATCATTGCTCACTGCAACCTTAATGTCCTGGGCTCCAGGGATCCTCCTACCTCAGCTTCCTGAGTAGCTGGGACTACAGGAATGCATTACCACGCCCAGCTAATTTTTGTATTTTTTTGTAGAGATGGGGTTTCACCAGGCTGATCTTGAACTCCTGAGCTCAAGAGATCTGCCAGCCTCAGCTTAGCAAAGTGCTAGGATTACAGGGGTGAGCCATTGCGTCCAGCTGATTTTTGTAAATTTAGCAGAGACGGAGTTTCACCCTATTGGTCAGGCTGGTCTCAAACTCCTGGCCTCAAGTGATCTGCCTGCCTCGGCCTCCCAAAGTGCTGGGATTACAGAAGTGAGATACCGTGCCTGGTCAGTTTTTTTTTCTTCATAAAATTTTATTGTTCTTTATTTTTTAAATATTTATTTTAATTTCTTTTAAAAATTATTATTATTATTATTATTATTATTATTATTATTTTGAGACGGAGTCTAGCTCTGTCACCAGGCTGGAATGCAGTGGGCGATCTCAGCTCACTGCAACCTCCGCCTCCCGGGTTGAAGCAATGCTCCTGCCTCAGCCTCCTGAGTAGTTGGGACTACAGGAATGTGCCACCACTCCCAGCTAATTTTTGTATTTTTTAGTAGAGATGGGGTTTAGTAGAGATGTTGGCCAAGCTGGTCTTGAACTCCTGACCTCGTGATCCGCCCTCCTCAGCCTCCCAAAGTGCTAGGATTACAGGCATGAGCCACCGCACCTGACCCAGAAAGAAACTGTAATCCAATCGTTGGCCATCATTTTGTGATAGTCTTTTTTCTTTTCTTTTTTTTTTTTTGATGAAGTCTTGCTCTGTTGCCAGACTGGAGTGCAGTGGCAGGATCTTGGATCACTGCAATGTCCACCTCCCAGGTTCAAGCAATTCTCTTGCCTCAGCCTCCAGAATAGCTGGGACTACAGATGCATGCCACCAGGCCCAGCCAATTTTTGTTTTTTTGTTTCTTTTCTTTTCTTTTTTTTTTTTAAAGACAGGTTTTCACCATGTTGGTCAGGCTGGTCTTGAATTTCCAACCTCAGGTGATCCACCTGCCTTGGCCTCCAAAGTGCTTGGATTACAGGCAGGAGCCACTACGCCCAGCCTAATTTTTGTATTTTCAGTAGAGGTGCGGTTTCACCATGTTGCCAGGATGGCCTCGATCTCCTGACCTCGTGATCCACCAGCCTAAATAAATATTTTTTAAAGCAAATGAAAAGCTGTCAATATGGCCTCAGATCTGATCCCTGCACTCCTCTGCATCTGAGCAGGGCTGGTCTTTCCCACCTTTATTTTCCAGGCTTCATTTAGTTGGCATCAGGATGGTTTTGGTCAGTGGGAAGCACGAGGAAGAGGTTGTCCTGGGCAGTGTCTTATAGCAAGGGCAGTTACTTCCTCCTTTGCTCCAGCTCTTCTATGGCTGCGCCTCCTGGTAAACAGGTCGGGGTGGTTCCAGCTTCTGTCAAGTGTCCTCAACTACTTCAGTGCCCCATTTGGATACTCATCACTTTCATTGCCTTTTGTATTAGTCCATTCTCACAATGCTAATAAAGACATACCGAAGACTGGATAATTTATAAAGGAAAGAGGTTTCATTGACTCACAGTTCCACATGGCTGGGATGGCCTCACAATCATGGCAGAAGGTGAATGAGGAGCAAAGGGACTTCTTGCATGGCTGCAGACAACAGAGTGTGTTCAGGGGAACTGTCCTTTATAAAACCATCATCTCTTTTTTTTGGTGGTGGGGAATGAGAAAATAACTTTATTTCATTGTGGGGAGTGGGCCGATGTCCAGCCTCAGAACTTCTGGAACTGCTTCTCAGCGCCCTCAGCCTTGGTGATCTTGAGCATGTTGAAGTGCTCAGTCTTGCTCGGGGGCTGGCACTTGCCCACTGTGATGATGTAATCGATCTGGATGTCCCTGAAGCAGGGGGAAGGGTGTACAGACATGTTCTTGTGGCACTTCTTGAAGCGGTTGTACTTGTGGATGCAGTGGAGGTAGTCTCGGCAGATGACAGTGGTCCTCTGCATCCTCATCTTGGTCACCATGCCAGAGAGGATCCGCCCTCGAATGGAGACATGACCAGTGAAGGAGCATTTCTTGTTAATGCAGGTGACCTCAGTAGCTGCTTTGAGTGTCTTGAAGCCCAGACCGATGTTCTTGTAGTACTGCGGGAGCTTCTCCTTGCCAGTTTCTCCCAGCAGGACCCTCTCCTTGTTTTGAAAGATGGTCAGCTGCTTTTGGTAGGCACACTTGGTTTGAATGTCTGCCATCTTCCTGGTCTCCTGAAAAAAGGAAAGCAGCGGTGGCATCTGGGTTTCCTTATCGACTACGAAGACATCAGATCTTGTGAGACTTATTCACTACCACCAGAACAGCACAGAAAAACCCACTCCCATGATTTAATTACCTCTCATTGGGTCCTTCTCATGACATTTGGGGATTATGGGAGCTACAACTCAAGATGAGATTTGGATGGGGACACAGCCAAACCATATTATCTCCATAAATAATTAATTGTTTCGAATTCCCTCTTTTAAGTACTTTGAAAAAATTCTGTTTCCTAGTAGAACCCTGACCAACATGCTGATCATGCCAACATCCTAGCATTATTTTTTTTTAGCATACTTTCTCCTCCTCCTCCTCCTCCTCCTCCTCCTCCTCCTCCTCCTCC
>NW_022436945.1:42890255-42894500 GCF_009761245.1 Sapajus apella
CTCCTCCTCCTCCTCCTCCTCCTCCTCTCCCTTCTCCTCCTCCTCTTCCTCCTCCTCCTCCTTCTTTGAAAGGAAGTCTTGCTCTGTTGTCAGGCTGGAGTGTAGTGATGCAATCTTGGCTCATTGCAACCTCTGCCTCCTGGGTTCAAGCGATTCTCCTGCCTTAGCCCCCAAGTAGCTGGGACTATAGATGTGTGCCACCACGCCCATCTAATTTTTGTATTTTTAGTAGAGACAAATTTTGTATTTTCAGTAGAGACAACATCACGATGTTGGCAAGGATGGTCTCAATCTCTTGGCCTCATGATCTGCCCCACTGGGCCCCCCAAAGTGCTGGGATTACAGGCGTGAGCATTGCACTTGGCTAGCATACTTTTTTCTAGTGCTCACATATTTTGACATTATTGCAGCCACAAGTTAATATTTTGTCTTCTGTTTTGACCATTTAACATTATAAAGACATAATATAAACATATTTTTCAGTATTTTAAATAATTTTCCTGTTTAATGGCTGATAATATATATAGGTATAGGCCAGACGTGGTGGTTCACGCCTGTAATCCTAGCACTTTGGGAGGCAGACGTGGGTGGATCACCTGAGGTCAGGAGTTCAAGACCAGCCTGGCCATCATGGAGAAACCCCATCTTTAAAAAAAAAAAATATATATATATATATGTGTATGTATTTGGAGACAGTTTTGCACTGTCACCCAGGCTAGAGGGCAATGGCACGATCTTGGCTCACTGCAACCTCTGCCTCCTGGGTTCAAGCAATTCTCCTGCCTCAGCCTACCGAGTAGTTGGGATTACAGGTGCCCACCACTATGCCCAGCTAATTTTTGTATTTTTTAGTAGAGATGAGGTTTCACCATGTTAGTCAGGCTGGTCTCGAACTCCTGACCTCAGGTGATCCGTCCGCCTTGGCCTCGCAAAATGGTGGGATTACAGGCATGAACCACTTCACCCAGCGATAACATTTTTTTTCTTGCTGATGTACCATGGGTTTTTTTGATTTTTGGTTTCTGTTTTTTTTTTTTTCGAGACAGGGTCTTGCTCAGTCACTCAGGCTCAGCCTGAAGTGCAGCGGGGTGATCATAGTTCATTGGAGCCTCATCTTCTGGACTCAAGAAATCCTTCTACCTCAGCCTCCCTAGTAACTGGGACTACAGGCACATACCACCACACCTAGCTACCTTTGTATATTTTGTAGAGACCGGTTTTTGCCATGTTGCCCAGGCTGATCTTGAACTCCTGGACTTAAGTAATCCACCTGCCTCGAATTCCCAAAGTGCTGGGATTATAGGCATGAGCCACCACATCCCTCCAATGAATTGTTTTTAATTCATTTTTTGTTTTTGTTTTTTGAGATGGAGTCTTGCTTTGTTGCCCAGGCTAGAGTGCAATGGTGTGGTCTCAGTTCACTGCAACCTCTGCTTCTTGGGTTCAAATGATTCTCCTTCCTTAGCCTCCCGAGTAGCTGGGACTACAGGCATGTGTCATCACGCCTGGCTAATTTTTGTATTTTCAATAGAGACAGGGTTTAACTATGTTATTATCCAGGCTGGTCTCAAACTCCTGACCTCATGATCAGCCCGCCTCGGCCTCCCAAAGTGCTGGGATTACAGGGTGAGCCACTGTGCTGGATTTAATATATGATGAAGTTGTGTCTTTTCTGGGCTGAGCATGGTGCCTCATGCTTGTAATCTCAGCGCTTTGGTAGGCCTAGATGGGCAGATCATCTGAAGTCAGGAGTTTGAGACCAGCCTGGCCAACATGGTGAAACCCTGTCTCTACTGAAAATACAAAAATTAGCCAGGTGTGGTGACACACGCCTGTAGTCCTAGCTACTCGAGAGGCTAAGGAAGGAGAATCGCCCCATCTCTACTAAAAATACAAAAAACTAGCCAGGCATGGTGGCAGGTGCCTGTAATCCCAGCTACTTGGGAGGCTGAATAGGAGAATCGCTTAGCCTGGGAAGCAGAGGTTGCAGTGAGCAGAGATTGCACCACTGCACTCCAGCCTGGGTGAAAGATAGCGAATCCATCTCAAAAAACAAACAAAAAATTAGCTGGGTATGGTGGCAGGAGCCTATAATCGACGACAGGCACAACCCCCACACCAGCTATTTTTTAAAAACTATTTTTAGGCCCAGGCTGGAATGCTTTGTTGCAATCTCAGCTTGCTGAAACTTCCACCTCCCAGACTCAAGCGATCCTCCTACCTCAGCCTCCGTAGCTGAGACCACAGGTGCACACTACCACACCTGGCTAATTTTTTTTTGTTTTTGGTAGAGACAGGGTTTTACCATGTGGGCCACGTTTGTCTTGAACTCCTGACCTCAAGTGATCTGCTCTCCTTGGCCTCCCAAAGTGCTGGGAGCACTGCACTCAGCCCTTGTCACTTTTTTTTTTTTTGAGACGAAGCCTCACTCTGTTGCCCAAGCTGGAGTGCAATGGCACAATCTCAGCTCACTACAACCTCCACCTACTGGGTTCAAGTGATTCTCCTGCCTCAGCCTCCTGAGCAGCTGGGACTACAGGCATGCACCACCATGCTTGGCTAATTTTTTTGTATTTTTGTATATATATATATAGATTTTTTGAGATGGAATCTTGCTCTGTCGCCTAGGCTAGAGTACAGTGGTGTGATCTCGGCTCACTGCAACCTCCACTTCCCAGGTTCAAGCGATTCTCCTGCCTCAGCCTCCCAAGTAGCTGGGATTACATGCATGCACCACCATGCCCAGATAATTTTTGTATTTTTAGTAGAGATGGGGTTTTACCATCTTGGCTGGTCTTGAACTCCTGACCTCGTGATTCGCCCGCCTCAGTCTCCCAAAGTGCTGGGATTACAAGCATGAGACACCACATCTGGCCTATAATTTTTTGTATTTTTTAGTAGAGACATGGTTTCAGTATGTTGGCCAGGCTGGTCTTGAACTTCTGACCTTGTGATCCACCTGCCTCGGCCTCCCAAAGTGCTGGGATTACAGGTGTGAGCCACCACACCCAGTTCCTTGTTGCATTTTGTATTTAGCTTTTAAAACTTTTAGCCATTCTAGTAGGTTGAGCGATAATTTTAGACAAACAAGGAAAATGTACAAGTTCATTCATCTAGGAAACATTTTTTTTTTTTTTTGATCGGAAGAGAAGGGGGTTTACCTCTGTTACCCAGGCTGGAGTGCAATGGCGCGACCTCGGCTCACCGCAACCTCCACCTCCTGGGTTCAGGCAATTCTCCTGCCTCAGCCTCCTGAGTAGCTGGGATTACAGGCACGCGCCACCATGCCCAGCTAATTTTTTGTATTTTTAGTAGAGACGGGGTTTCACTATGTTGACCAGGATGGTCTCGATCTCTTGACCTCGTGATCCACCCGCCTCAGCCTCCCACAGTGCTGGGATTACAGGCTTGAGCCACCACGCCCGGCCTCATCTAGGAAACATTTATGGATAAAACCAGTGCCTGATTTTAGCTTTGTCAGGGCTGATACACTTTGCCAGAAGTTTGATTTTATTTACTGTGTCAGGAATATCAGCATGTTGAGAACATAAAACACAGTTTCTTGTCTCTAGACACTGTCAGACAGGTGAGAAAGAAAATAGGTACAAGAATATACTTATGCTACTTTAGGAACACATGCGGGAAGGTTTCGACCTCTCCTTGAGAAGCCAGGAAAGACTACCAGAAGTTTTCTTCTGAGTCAAGTCTATATTCCTCTAAATTGATGATTAGCTTTGTAAATTAACATGTCAATGCTGGCTCTTGAGCGTTTTAAATGCCATGAAAGGCAATAAGGGATTCTGCTTCCCTAGCCAGAAGGTAATGAATTTTTTTTTTTTTTTTTTTTTTTTGGCTTTTTTTTTGAGACATGGTCTTGCTCTGTCACCCAGCTGGAGTACAGTGGTGTGATCACGGCTCACTGCAGCCTCAATCTCCTGGACTCAAACAATCCTCCCACCTCAGCCTCCCGAGTAGCTGGGACGACAGGCACACCCCACCACACCAGCTATTTTTTAAAAACTATTTTTAGGCCGGGTGTGGTGGCTCATGCTTGTAATCCTAGCACTTTGGGAAGCCGAGGTAGGTGAATCACCTGAGGTCAGGAGTTCAAGACCAGCCTGGCCATCATGGTAAAACCCCATCTTTAGGCCGGGCGCGGTGGCTCAAGCCTGTAATCACAGCACTTTGGGAGGCTGAGGCAGGTGGATCACGAGGTCAAGAGATCGAGGCCATCCTGGTCAACAT
>NW_022436945.1:42894900-42907308 GCF_009761245.1 Sapajus apella
GCTCAAGTGATCTTCCCTCTTTGGCCTCACAAAGTGCTGGCATTGTAGGCGTGAGCCACTGCGTCCAGCCCAGAAGATAATTAATCTTATATTAAAAGTAGGCTTCAGAGTTATGAAACTGTAGATCTGAAAAGTCCCCCTACCTCAAATATATACATTTCTAAAGCCATTGTATGTAGTGGCACATCAGGCCCCAGAGATTAAAAGATGCTTTGGGGAATGGGGCCAGGGAAGAGCAGAAAGAAGACAAAGTGTCTGAGAGAGATGGAAAGAGCACTGAACTGGCTGGAATCAAGTAATGGGTCCTGCCTCCATCTGTGCCCTCACTAGTTGTGCAAACCTGGACAAGCCAAAAGCTTGTAGGCCTTTCTCCATTTTTTTTTTTTTTTTGAGACAAGAGTCTCACTCTGTCCCCAGGCTGGAGTGCAGTGGCATGATCTGGGCTCACTGCAACCTCCACCTCCCAGGTTCAAGAGAGTCTCCTGCCTAAAGAGGATACACCTAAGGTCGAAACAGATTGTTAATGATCATCAAGAAAAATCCAACTACAGACAGTTGTGTGAAACCAGGAATGTGATAGGAATACAATATGCAGAAGAGCAGGCAGGGATATTTTCATCAGGAGGGTAGAACACCAATGTAAGGGTTATTGCTGAGTTTAAAATGAGGAAACTGACGCCAGCACAAAAATATTAAATGCCAATTTATTCAGCTCCCAGGTAAGGTTCTCTGGTCCTGGGGAAAGAGGCCGGAGAAGTCACACCTGACTCTTCTGGGGGGGGGGTTTAATAGGGAGTGAAGGCGTTTGATTGGTTGCAGGGAAACAGGTTGTGGTCAGGGCAGGCTGCTATTGGTAGGTAGGCGGGATTTTCCAACTGCGGGCTAGGTGCTGAGTGCAGAGCTTAGTGTTGAGTGCAGAGGGGTTTTCCAAGGTGGGCTAGGTGCCGAGTGCAGAGCTTAGTGCTGAGTGCAGAGGGGTTTTCCAAGGCGGGCTAGGTGCCGAGTGCAGAAGTGTGCATGTCCGAGCTCCCTGCAAAGCAACCGGCCTTACACCCAAGACCAGGGATCCAGGAGCATTTATTTATTCATGTAGCAGTAGTTATTTGGGAGATTCAAGGAGGCAGGCTCACATTTGGTGTGAGGGATGACTGTAGTGGGTATGGGT
Source organism: Sapajus apella (assembly GCF_009761245.1). Classification (NCBI taxonomy): domain Eukaryota; kingdom Metazoa; phylum Chordata; class Mammalia; order Primates; family Cebidae; genus Sapajus; species Sapajus apella. The sequence goes on from NW_022436945.1 coordinate 42,896,066, forward strand.
GTTGGGTACTGAACAGCAGGTACCAACATGGGTAAGGAGGGTCCCCACTTTGAGCTATTGTGATATGAAGCTAGGATCCTGTAACCATTCATCTAATATTTGTTGAGCAACTGCCAAGTTATAGGTGCTGGGGATAAAGAAATGTCTCTGCATTTCTGGAGTTTAAGTTCCAGTGAAGTAAGAGAAACAATAGTAGGGTAAATAAATAATACCCAGCATGTTGGTAACAAATGCTAGAGACAGAAACAACAGAGAAGGGCATTAGGATTGGATGAAAATGGAGAGAGTTATAATTTTAAATAGTGTGGCCACTGAGAAAATGACATTTGTATCAAGGAGGGGAAGTGATGAGCAGCAATGACAGAGAGGTCCTGGACAGTCTTTCTTTCTTCTTCTTCTTTTTTTTTTTTTAAAGGAGTTTCGCTCTTGTTGCCCAGGTTGGAGTGCAATGGTGCGATCTCGGCTCACTGCAACCTGTGCTTCCCGAGTTCAAGCGATTCTCCTGCCTCAGCCTCCTGAGTAGCTGGGACTACAGGCATGTGCCACCATGCTTGGCTAATTTTATATTTTTAGTAGAGATAGGATTTCTCCATATTGCTCAGGCTGGTCTCGAACTTCTGACCTCAGGTCACTGGCCCACCTCGGCCTCCGAAAGTGCCAGGATTATAGGCATGAGCCACAGCACCTGAATGGTCCTGGATAGTCTTTCAAAAGAGGAACAGCAAGCAAAGTGATGGATCTGAGTTAGAATAGCCACGGTTCAAGGAGGCCAGAGTGACTGAAGGGATCTAGGCTCCAAAAGACAACAGAAAGGAGCCCAGATCAAGTCTCAGGTTCCCTTGTTTACCTTCTTCCCTTCTCAGCATGTAGGGAACACATCCCTGGCTCAAGCTGTAGATGCCTATAATGTATAGTACACTATTCCAGTTATCAGAACCAGAACAAGAGGTCAGAGTCCAACTGGCAGCAAGTGTAGATGATGCTGGTAGGTGCGGTGGCTCATGCCTGTAATCCCAGCACTTTGGGAGGCCGAGGCAGGTGGATCACCTGAGGTCAGGGGTTTGAGATTAGCCTGACCAACATGGTGAAACCCAATCCCTACTAAAATATAAAAATTAGCTGGGCGTCGTGGCATGTGCCAGGGAGGCTGCTCGGGAGGCTGAGGCAGGAGAATTGCTGGAACCCAGAAGGCAGAGCCAAGATCCAGCCACTGTACTCTAGCTTGGGCGATGGGGCGAGACTCCCTTTCAAAAAAAAAAAAAAAAAGAGTCGATGATGCCACATCAAACAGTCAAACAGGACTAGACCAGGCCTTTAATCCGTCTGTCTTCAGCTACCATCAATCTTGAAGCCAATGTAGCTCAGGGTCTGTTGGTAGGTCTCTACAGAAGGCAAAGGAGAGATATAGAGAAGCAACTAGGGAGACCAGATACACTGAACTTAAAAAATATATATTTGGCTAGGTGCGGTGGCTCACGCCTGTAATCCCAACACTTTGGGAGGCTGAAGCAGGTGGATCACCTGAGGTTAGGAGTTCGAGACCAATCTGACCAAGATGGAGAAACCCCGCCTTTACTAAAAATACAAAATTAGCTGGGCACGGTGGGTGCATGCCTGTAATCCCAGGTACTTGGGAGACTGAGGCAGGAGATTTGTTTGAGCCCGGGAGGGGGAGGTTGCCGTGAGCTGACAGCATGCCATTGCACTCCAGCCTGGGCAACAAGAGTAAAACTTTGTCTTGTTTTTTTTCTTTTTATTATTATTATTTTTTATTTTATTAAAAAAAAAAGATAGGGTTTCACAATGATGGCCAGGCTGGTCTTGAACTTCTGACCTCAGGTGATCCACTCACCTTGGCCTCCCAAAGTGCTAGGATTACAGGCGTGAGCCACCGTTCCCGGCAAAACTTTGTCTAAAAAAAAAAAAAAAAAAAAAAAAAATGCCGGTCACAGAGGCTCATGCCTGTAATCCCGGCACTTTGGGAGTCTGAGGCGGGTGGATCACAAGGTCAGGAGTTTGAGACCAATTTGATCAACATGGTGAAACCCTGTCTCTACTACAAATACAAAAATTAGCTGGGTGTGGTGGCACGCGCCTGTAATCCCAGCTACTTGGGAGCCTGAGGCAGGAGAATCACTTGAACCCAGGAGGCAGAGGTTGCAGTGAGACGAGATTGTGCCACTATACTCCAGCCTGGGTGACTGATGGAGACTCTGTCTCAAAAGAAGAAAGAAAGGAAAGAAAGAAAGAGAGAAAGAGAGAAAGAGGGAGAGAGAGAGAGAGAGAGAGAGAGAGAGAGAGCGCGGGAGGGAGGGAGGGAGGAAGGAAGGAAGGAAGGAAATAAATCTCTAGAGAAAAATATTAAGAACATATGATAATTAAAATAAAAATATTGATGAGTTAAATATGCAGAGAAAATATAATAAAAGCAGAACTCATTCCCATTTCAAATGTTTTTCTCTTGCAGAAGATCCTAAAGTTCGAATGCAGCAAAGTAAAATACAGCCTTTTGAAAAACAATTAGGAATTCAAGTTCATAGCAACAGCTTCCCCCAAGGAAATTTTCTATTGATTTGTAATTTGGCCTTGAATTTGACCTGTGGCCTTCATGTCATGATAATTTGGGTCACTCTGAATATGCCATCCTTTGAACAAGGGCCTCTGCTAATTTTGAATGAATGCAGCTGCCCATTGCCATTCTTCTATTTGCATCACAATATGTGGGAATAAATTTGCAATTAATAAGACATTTCCAGTAAGCCGTCAGATTGAGGAAATGAAGGACGTTTATTTAGTAAATTTAACAAGAGATACTTCATTTTTGCTTTTTTGGACATAAGAAAGGGAAAGAAAACAGTTTATGTCTGACAACTCTGGTAGAGGCCTGAATTGTACCCTGGGCTACAGCAACTAAAAAAGCCATGTAATCTCAAATTCGATTCTCGTTAAACAAATAAAATAAAATAAAATATATACAAAAAAATTTATACCAGTCCTAAAAATGTTAATCTTCCTTTCCTCCCTCCCTCCCTTCCCTCCTTCTCTCTCTCCTTCCCTTCTTCCTCTCTTTGGTTCAATGAAAATGAATACTTTTCAGGTTTGATTCATGGAGAGGTCTTACATTTGAAATTGCTGCCAGGCACGATGGTTCCTGCCTGTAATTCCAGCACTTTGGGAGGCCAAGGTGGGTGGATCACCTGAGGTCAGCAGTTTGAGACCAGTCTGTCCAACGTGGTGAAACCCCGTCTCTACTAGCTGGGCGTGGTAGCATGCAGCTGTGGTCCCAGCTACTTAGGAGGTTGAGACAGGAGAAGAGGTTGAGACAGGAGAATTGCTTGAACCCCAAGGCAGAGGTTGCAGTGAGGCAAGATTGCACCACTGCACTCCAGCCTGGGCAACAGAGCGAGACTCCGTCTCGAAAAAAAAAAAAGAAAGAAAGAAAAGAAAAAAGAAATTTCCTCGCCTTTGGTGGCCAAGCACGTTATGGTCTTTATTCCACCTTGGATTGGAGGCTGCATTAATTAGTAATATATTGTCCAGGTAAAGGGAAACAGAGGTCCTATGTGGGTATAGTATACCAGGAAATGAGGAGTCTGGAAGCCCTGTCCTAAGAGAAACTAATAAAGGGACTTCAAAGAGAAGGAAGTGAGGTAACCTGAGGAGAAGCTGGGAGGTCTCTTTTTTCTTTTCTTTTCTTTTTTTTTTTTTTTTTAAGACGGTGGGGTTTCACCATGTTGGTCAGGCTGGTCTTGAACTCCCGACCTCAGGTGATCCGCCCGCCTTGGCCTCCAAAGTGCTTGGATTACAGGCGTGAGCCACGGCGCCCGGCCAGCTGGGATGTCTTAACAACTGCTTTGGGATTTTGAATTTGCCCTTTTCACTGTGTATAATGTTCCTTGCCCTACTTTCCACCTGTTGAAAGTTTCCTCATTCTCCAAGGTCAGACTGAATACATCTACTGTGAAGTTTCTAGAACCTCTTGGGATCCATCTCCCTACTGACAAACCCTCATAGCGCTTGCTACTTATGTTGTAATATCAGTAATAGTCTGACTAATCTTGGTCAGATTAAGTAGTAGGGCCTTGAACGCCACACTAAGGAGTTTAAGCTTTAAGTTTGTAGTCATGGGGAGCCATTATGCTTCTGAGAACAGTTGTCTTTTTGTTGTTGTTGTTGTTTTGAGACGGAGTCTCTCTGTCGCCGGAGTGCAGTGGTACCATCTCGGCTTACCGCAACCTCCGCCTCCCGCGTTCAAGCGATTCTCCTGCCTCAGCCTCCCGAGTAGCTGGGACTACAGGCGCGTGCCACCACGCCCGGCAAATTTTTGTATTTTTAGTAGAGGCGGGGTTTCACCGTGTTAGCCAAGATGGTCTCGATCTCCTGACCTCGTGATCCGCCCGCCTCGGCCTCCCAGAATGCTGGGATTACAGGCGTGAGCCACCGCGCCCGACCTCAGGTGTGACTTAAGACCGACGTTTAGGAAGGTATCAAAGGCAGACTGAGAAGCTATTTCAGGTGAGAAGGGGGTGGAGTTACTATCTTCTTTTTTTGTTGTTTTTGTTAGCACATGACTATGGGCCAAGCATTCCACTTGTTATCCCGTTTCGGAGACGTGAGCCCGGTTACTCTGACACACCGTGGTCCCAGGCGGCCTCTCCGTCCTCACTACCCTCTCTTGTCTCTGTAATTTGAGGGTAATTCCTTCCCCGCAGTCATGCTTTCCAGGTTCAGCAATGACTTGCTACCTGCCATGTCTAGGGATCTGTCTGTCCCCTCAGTCCTCACACTCACTTTGAGTCCATAACCTTCTTCCCGAAATGTTTTCTCGCAAATCCCAACTCCCAGACGCTTAAAGCGAAGCTTAATTAGTCAAGGATAGCTATGGGTAGAGACTTGAAGAGATCTGAAGGGTATCTTCGAGCGCTTTAGACTTGAGAGGCCGGTGACAAAAGCTCTGAAGAGACCGGTCAAAGCCTGCGGATTCTTCTTTTAACAGCTCTATTCTCATGCATGCACGCCAGGGCTTGGGGTAACTTTTGTTGTTTGTTTGTAAAAGAAATCGAGAAAGGGAGTGGGGCCCCGCCTCTTTTCTGACCTAAGGGCAGGAGTGAGGGGCTGGGAGGATTACTGGCGGCTCCCCCTAGACGCGCCCCCAGGCGGGCTGGAGACTGGGGCACTCCGGCTTGGTCGAGGGGCGGGGCGCGCCTAGCGGCCAAGCGCGCGGGCGTCGGAGGGGGCGTGTCCCACGGCCGCGCGCGGCGTCGGAGGGGGCGTGTCCCGCGGGCGGCGGCGGCGGCGGCGCGGGCTGGGTGCGCGGCGCAGCGTCCTGTGTTGGAATGTGCGGCTCCCGCGAGCTCACGGCGCAGAAGCGGAGCGAGCGCCGCCGAGGCCCGGGGCCCCAGACCCCGGCGGCGGCGGCAGCTGAGACCGCTGGGCTAGTCCCGGAGGCTTGAGTACCCTCTGCAGCCCCATTTCTGGGCCTTTTCGGTCCTCGACAGCTCCAGCACCCAACTTTTCCACCCTCCCCCACCCTTCCCCCGAAACTCCAGCAACAAAGAAAAGTAGTCGGAGAAGGAGCGGCGACTCAGGGTCGTCCTCCCCTCCTCTCCGAGGAAGGCCGGTAAGTGCGGCGCGGGGCTGAGGGCTTGGTCGGGGTGGGGGAGGGCCAGTCGGGCGGCGGCGGTGGCGGGAGGGGGAGGGCGCGGAAGGACGCGGAGCCAGGCGCTGTCCAGGGCTGATTTGCAGATACTGTGGCTCTGGCGGCGGCGACCGCGCCGGGCGGGGGCTGGCGGCCGAGCGGGATCGGGTTACACAGCCGCCGCCCGGGGGCTGGGGGCGTTTGTTGGGAGCGGCGCGTCGCCTGGACCCCCTCCCCACTGGAAGCCGGGACACCGCCTCTGTTCGGGCCGGGACGCTACTCCGAATCTGGTCCTTTGAGGCCAAGGAGCGGAGCTGCTCTGGGCCCTAGTCCTGAAACTTCCTCTGTTTCCTCCTCCAGCCCCCAGGTCCCACCGCAGCCCGGCGCGGGCCCGCGGCCCTCCTGTCCCCCTCCCCCAGAGCCTCTGCCTGTCGCCGGAAGGCGCCGTTGAGTGTGGCCGGGCGGGTTGAGTCAGCCCCGGGGCCCGGGCGGTTCCGCCAGCGGGGCTGGACAGCGATTTCTGTGCTTCTGCCGCCCGGCGCCGCGGGCCCCCGCGTCCGGCCACCGACCATCCGAGTTGGCTGGGCTGGGGCGCGCGTCCTGCCGGGCGCCGTGGGGGAGTGAAGTTCTCAAACTTCCGGGGCGCGGGGGTGGCGGCTGGCCCGCGTGGGGGCCCCCTCCGGCGCTCGGGGCCCGACGCCTCGTGAGGGCGCCCGCGGAGCCTCCACAGACTTGGGCGTTGGGCGAGCCTCGGGCGGTCGGAGGGGCCTGGGGGCAGTCAGAGGAGCCCAGACGTTGGCTGCGCGGTAACTTTCTTTCCTCTCGGAGGACGGGGGCCGGAGGGCTGGGGAGGGGTCTGCCTGGACCCGGGGAGGACTTGGTCCGGCCAAACAGCGCCACGAGCTTGCTCCCCTCCCCCGTTTTAGTGTTGGAGAGCGCAGGAAAAGGCTCAGGACGAGTGTCGGGGCGACTCCTGCGAGTTGGTGTGTAAATGCGTGCAGTAATCGGGCCGAGGCGAGAGGAAGCGAGAGCCGCCCGAGTTTGCAAAGAGCTGCTTTGTGTTTGGTATTTTGAGAAAATGGCCGAATGCCTATTTCAGTTAGGAATGCCGCGGCCGAGGCAGGCGCTGGTGGCAGCAGCACGGAGGAATTCGTGCAGCACGTTGGACTTTCGGGCTGTGCCTGGACGGTCTTCCTAACAATCGTTAAAATTCCTTTTGGGGTGGCAGTTAGGGGTTAGGGATCGATTAGAAAAGTCGATGTTGGGCTACATTGCCCAGTAGCTTGGGGCTGTTCAGCTCTGGGACAGCCTTCGCCCTCTGTTTTCTGTGATGGCATTTCCTTCCAACTTTAGTTGGTACGTAGAACTAAACCGGTTTGTGTTTATACACTTGGGTGAATCAGATTACTTTTTGTATTTTTGGTTTAACTTTGTTTTCTTAGGATTTTTTTCTTTTTTAATTTGCAAGAGAACACTTCATTTGAGAATAGCACCTTTTAGATTGAGAAGTAACGTAGTTAAGAGCTTAGAAAGCCCAACTTGTTTTCAAGAAGGTGATCTTGTAATGGCTTCCACTAGACAAGTAGGCCAAGTCAATCACAATGCAAGAAAGTTGCGGATTGTCGAGTTGAGTTGCACGATTATTCTATTTGTATTGAGAAGCTTGGAATTCAGTGTTGTAGAATTTCAGCCTGCAGAAAAATAAGTTTATTAATTTTTATTTGTTGAGTTTTGACTAAATCAAACTTACTTTTTCACAAGAAAAGGTGTCCCATAATGTTTTTCTTTTAAGCCTCTAGAGTTGTCGAGAAATTAAGAGGGACTGACTGGTACTTTTTCACAGTCGTTTATTCTTTTGGAGTTAGTTGAATTCATGCGAAATCCAATTAAGTTGAATAATTATTACAGGCTTCTACTTTCCAGATGTGTTTGTGTACTTAATAAATGCACTGAATGGCTTGTGGATTTCTGGGCTTTCTGATTCAGACCATTGAATCAGAAAGGGGGCAATGAGGGGGAGTTGAGAAGACAATAATTTACTACTCTTGTATTGAATTTTTAAAATAATTTTAACAGGAAAAATGAAGGTTATTTTTTATCCCCACCAGAACAATTAAAGTGCTTGCGGGACCACATGCCAGTGGCTGGATGATGAATGAGTTATGACAAACAATTGGTAGAATTGTTTTCTAGGGATAGTAGAATTTTTTTTTTTTTTTGTGATTGCAGTAAAGACTGTTGGGCATTAACGACTATCTTAAAGGTTTGTTTTTAATAAGTGAAGTTTATTGAGTAATAAAGTTCATATATACTGGAAATTTTTTAAGTTATGAAGAATTACAGTGATGTGGTTTTAAGCCAGTAACAGTAGTGTTTAAACTGGTGCTTTTGTTCTGTTTTGTTTTTAATTCAGAATACAGTTATGGCCACCCAGGTAATGGGGCAGTCTTCTGGAGGAGGAGGGCTGTTTACCAGCAGTGGCAATATTGGAATGGCCTTGCCTAACGACATGTATGACTTGCATGACCTCTCCAAAGCTGAACTGGCCGCACCTCAGCTTATCATGCTGGCAAATGTGGCCTTAACTGGGGAAGTAAATGGCAGCTGCTGTGATTACCTGGTTGGTGAAGAAAGACAGATGGCAGAATTGATGCCTGTTGGGGATAACAACTTTTCAGATAGTGAAGGAGAAGGACTTGAAGAGTCTGCTGAAATCAAAGGTGAACCTAATGGAATGGAAAACATGGAACTGAGAAGTTTGGAACTCAGTGTCGTAGAACCTCAGCCTGTATTTGAGGCATCAGCTGCTCCAGAGATTTACAGCTCAAATAAAGATCTTCCTCCTGAAACACCTGGAGTGGAGGACAAAGGCAAGAACTCAAAGACCAAACCCTTTCGCTGTAAGCCATGCCAATATGAAGCAGAATCTGAAGAACAGTTTGTGCATCACATCAGAGTTCACAGTGCCAAGAAATTTTTTGTGGAAGAGAGTGCAGAGAAGCAGGCAAAAGCCAGGGAATCTGGCTCTTCCACTGCAGAAGAGGGAGATTTCTCCAAGGGCCCCATTCGCTGTGACCGCTGTGGCTATAATACCAATCGATATGATCACTATACTGCACACCTGAAACACCACACCAGAGCTGGGGATAATGAGCGCGTCTACAAGTGCATCATCTGCACATACACAACAGTAAGCGAGTATCACTGGAGGAAACACTTGAGAAACCATTTTCCAAGGAAAGTATACACTTGTGGAAAATGCAACTATTTTTCAGACAGAAAAAACAATTACGTTCAGCATGTTAGAACTCATACAGGTAAGAGAAGCTTTCTTGTCCATAAGTTCAGTTCTCATTTCTGATTGTTGAGTGGTTAGTTGAGGAAAAGTCCTTGAGGAAAAGGACTCTGGTTCAAATCCAGGTTCCATTATTTGCTGTCTTTGTGACCTTGCATGAGTTGTTTAACATCTTTGTTCAGAATTTTCTCCGTGGAGTAACAACATCTAGGATGGGAGGATTATGTGAAGTTATGTGTAAAGCACAGAGTGTTATCTGGGAGGAACAGCCAAGAGATCTTGCCATGCTCTTCCTGAAGTTCATACTCTAATTTGGGATTTACTTTCAGCAAGTTAGACTGCTTTTAAGTTTGTTGATGGCTATGTCTGCTGGCTCATGCCTGTAATCCTAGCACTTAAGGAGGACCAGGCAGAAGGACTACCTGAGCCCGGAAGTTCTAGATCAGTCTGGGAAACATGGAAAGACCCCATCTTAAAAGAAAAAAGGAAAAGTTTGTATATTTATTTCTGTGACACTGAACACATCTAAGATGCAGTATAATTTCTGAAAGGAATTGAGGGCTTATATAAAAAGGAATGCTCAATGATTAACCTTTCATATTTCTACCTAACAAAAGTCTCAAACTTTAAAACATTTGACTTATGAGTTCCTAAAAGAAATGTGAGAAGGTAGTTTTTAAAAGATGGGTGGGATTATCACCAATTGAAACCATTTTCCTGTGAAAGCAAACACACGTAGAAAATGTACTTTTCAGAGAATTATGTTTAGCTTGTTTGAACTCACAGTAAGTACAACTATCAAAAAAGTTGAAATTTTTTTTTTTTTTTTTTTTGAAATGGAGTCTGACTCTGTCACCCAGGCTAGAGTGCAGTGGCATGATCTCAGGTCACTGCAACCTCTGCCTCCCAGGTTCAAGCAATTCTCCTGTCTCGGCCTCCTGAGTAGCTGGGATTATAGGTGCCCGCCATCTTGCCCAGCTAATTTTTGTATTTTTAGTAGCGGCTGTTATCAAACTCTTGACCTTAGGTGATCCACCCACCTCAGCCTCCTAAAGTGCTGGGATTAAAGGCGTGAGCCACCACACCTGCCAGAAACTTTTAAAAATTTCTTTTTGTAGAGATGGGGTCTCACTATGTTGCCCAGGCTGGTCTTAAACGCCTGGCCTCTAGTGATCCTCCTGACTCAGCCTTCCCTAGTGTTGGGATTATAGGCTTGAGCCATTGTGCACACCAGTCATTCACTTTTAAATTGGGTTTGATTCAGCTGGTGTCCACTGTAGTTTGGTTTTTTTTTTTTTGAGACAGAGTTTTGCTCTTGTTGCCCACGGTGGAGTACAATGGCACGGTCTGCAACCTCCACCTCAGAGTCAAGTGATTCTTCTGCCACAGCTTCCTCAGTAACTGGTATTACTGTCTTACGCCACCACACCCAGCTAATTTTGTATTTTTAGTAGAGACAGGGTTTATTCATGTTGATCAGACTGGTCTCAAACTCCCAACCTCAGGTGATCTGCCCGTCTGGGCCTCCCAAAGTGCTTGGATTACACGCATGTGAAGCACTGAGCCCGGCCTTAATTGGGTTTTGATTATTTATTTGAGACAGTCTCAAGCTGTAGCCCAGGCAGTGGTGTGATCGTAGCTCACTGCAACCTCTACTTTCTGGGTTCAAGCAGTCCTCCTACCCCAACCTCCAAAGTAACTAGGACTAGAGACTGCACTGCAACACCCACCTAATTTTTTAAAATTTAAATTGGATTTTAAATATTTGTAATTGAGTGGCCTAATTTTTTTTTTTTTAAGCCCAAAGTTGTACTGGTTTGTTGTCAAAAGGGCCTAATTTTTCAAAGAAATGTTTTTAACTATTGGTAGCTCATGTGGACATTTCTGTTACGTTTTCCTGGTAAGAACTGGTACATTTGGGTCCTTATGAATGGATAGAGTAATCCAGTACTCTACTCTTCGGATCACAAATGAATAGGGGCTGTGGGATGCTGTTTGCCTCAGATCTCCTCCTATAGGACTTACAGGCCCTGGCACTTGCCAAGACTGAACCCCACTGTTGAAGAGGACATTGGGGAGGGGAATTGATATTGCTTTACTGCTTTAAGTGGGGTTGTAGACTTTTTTTTTTGTTTTTGAGATAGTTTTACTTTGTCATCCAGCCTGGAGTGTAGTGGCATGATCACTGCCCACTGCAGCCTTGACCTCCTGGGCTCAAGTGATCATCTTGCCTCAGTCCCCCAAGTAGCTGAGACCACAGATGCATGCCACCACACCTGCCTAATTTTTGTAGTTTTGTAGAGGTGGGGT
>NW_022436945.1:42907318-42936189 GCF_009761245.1 Sapajus apella
TGACTTTATTTTCCATAATTTTCAGAGTTATGCATTTTTACCATGTTGGACAGGCTGGTCTCAAACTCCTGGCCTTTTTTTTTACGTCTTGGTAAAAAAAAGTTTTTTTTTTTTTTTGGTGATGTATACATCTTAAAACAATTTGGTAGATTGAAGGTTAATACTTTGATTATGTAAATTCTGAAAGTATCTCTGGTGTTATTAAATGCATAATTCTGAAAATTATGGAAAATAAACTCATCTGGTGTAGAAGAGTAGAGAGAGAAAAAAAAACAGGAATCACTTAAATTGATAGTGTGCAGGAATTCTTATTTCCACTTGCATTATTAAGTAGCCCAGTTTTCTGATTCACTTACTGGGTTTGTGTTTCTTGTGCCCAGTGTTAGGTGCTGTCTTCTGTGCTAATCTTCAGAACAGTCCATTGAGGAAAATAGCATCTGTGATAATCATGTTTACAGAGGAGAAAACTTGCGATATAAAAGTCTGAAGTGATGTTCCCAAGGTCATATACAAGCATCATTTATAGCCATTGGTGGTGGCTCACACCTGTAATCCTAGCACTCGGTGGTTGAGGCAGGAGAATCGCTTGAACTTGGGAGGTGGAGGTTGCAGTGAGTAGAGATAGAACCACTGCACTCCAGCCTGCGAGACATAGTGAGACTCTATCTCGAAAAACAAGTAGCATTTAAAGTACAGCAGTCTCATTATTCTACAGCTGATTATTTTGGTGATGGTGTGGTTGGGGATTACTTTCATTCAGGCTAACCTCTTTAATTTAGTGGTTTTGTGTTTAACTGGTTCACAAAATCTACATTTAAAGAAAACCCTTTACCTGTGTGTAACTGAAAAATCAGTAGGTAACTAAGCTTTCTAGAACAGTTATGCCTGGTTTGTGGAATTACACAGATAAAGTAATCTGTTGTAAGTAATTTAAGAGTAGGCGGGGTACAGTGGCTCATGCATGTAATCCCAGCACTTTGGGAGGTTGAGGCGGGCAGATCACGAGGTCAAGAGTTCAAGACCAGCCTGGCCGGCATGGTGAAACACCATCTCTACTAAAAATACAAAATGGGCCTGGCATGGTGGCACGGGCCTGTAGTCCCAGCTTCTCAGGAGGCTGAGGTAGGAGAATCGCTTGAACTCAAGAGGCAGAGGTTGCAGTGAGCTGAGATCGCGCCATTACGCTGCAGCCTGACTGTCTCAAAAAAAAAAAAAAAAATAGCCCGGGCGTGTTGGCTCATGCCTGTAATTCCAGCATTTTGGGGAGGCTGAGGCGGGTGGATCACCTGAGGTTGGGAGTTCCAGACCAGCCTGACCAACATGGAAAAACCCCGCTTCTACTAAAAAAATACAGTTAGTTGAGCATGGATGGTGATGGTACATGCCTGTAACCCTAGCTACTCTGGAGGCTGAGGCAGGAGAATCGCTTGAACTTAGGAGGCAGAGGTTGCAGTGAGCTGAGATCGTGCCTCGCACACCAGCCTGGGCAACAAGAGTGAAACCTTGTCTCAAATAATAATAATAATAATATAATGTAAAAGTAAATTTTCTTATCTGCAGTGCTATTTAATTTTTTCCAACTTTATGAGATACAATTTACATATACAGCTCACTATAAATTGGCCTGTTTTGAATATTTCATGTAAATGGAATCATATAATACGCAGTCCAAATAATGCTGCTAGGAATATTCATGTTTAGGTTTTTATGTGGACGTATGTTTTTGTTTCTTTTGGATATATACCTAAGAGTCAGATTGTGGGGAAGTATAGTGGCAACATTTGGTTAACTGCCAAACTGTTTTCCAAATTACCCATGCCATTTTACAATCCCACCAACAACGTGTGAGGGTTCCAATTTCAGCACATCCTCAGCAGTGATACTGTTAGCATCTGTCTTTGTGATGACAGATACTTTCCTAGTGGGCATGAAGTTTTCATTTTTATTTTTATTTTTATTTATTTTTTAAGACAGGGTTTCACCATGTTGGTCAGGCTGGTCTTGAACGCCGGACCTCAGGTGATCCGCCCGCCTTGGCCTCCAAAGTGCTTGGATTACAGGTGTGAGCCACCACGCCCGGCCTGAAGTTTTCATCTCATTGTGGTTTTGATTTGCATTTCCCTCAAGGCTAATGATAATGTTCATCTTTTCATGTGTTTATTGGCTATCTGTATATCATTTTTTACAGAATTCCATTAACGTAAAACTACCTTAATTGTTCAGGTCAAAAGGTAGGCATTCTGTTGCTACCAGCTCTTTACAGCTAATGCATAGCTACCAGCAAATTACAGCAGAGTAGTTACTAGGAACTCTTTTCCCACTTGTCATCGTCCTTTTTGTTGTTTGTTTTGAGACAGGGTCTATTTTGTTTTGAGACATACAGTTCTGTTGCCCTGTATGGAGTGCAGTGGTGTGATCACCACTCACTGCAGCCTCAACCTTCTGGGCTCAAACTATCTGCCTGCCTCCCAAAGTGCTGGGATTACAGGCATGAGCCACCACGCCAGCCCTATTCTTTTTTTCTGTGTACCATCTTTTCCTTATTTTATTAGACACATTTGTTTCTGTATTTTGTTATATAGACAAAATTGATAGCTGACATTTATTGAGGGCTTTATTATGTGCCAGGTACAGTGTTAAATGCTCTGCATGTATTATTTAAACTTTCACAATTGTAGCTAGGGAAACAGGGCGTGTTAGTAACTTTACCAAAGTCGTAATTATCTTGTGTCTGGAGACTATATTAAAACAAATTGTACACATTTCTTTAAAGCTTGTTTTGTGGTTGACAGCTATGTCTAAAAAGAATATACATTTCCTACCTTTAGTCTTAATTCTTCAGTATTACATCACTGGCCTCTAGTCTTCAGTCCCTGTGGCTTTTAGAATTTGTTTTTTAAAATTAATGACTACTTGGGCCTGGTGGCTCATGCCTGTAATCCCAGCACTTTGGGAGGCCAAGACAGGTGGATTGTTTCAGCCCAGGAGTTTGAGACCAGTCTGGGCAAATCTGGTTTCTACAAAAAAAAAAAAACCAACAACATTAACGGGGCATGGTTTTACACATCTGTGGTCCCAGCTACTTAGGAGACTGGAAGATCTATTGAGCCCAGGAGGTCGAAACTGCAGGAGCCATGCTCACGCCATCGTACTCCAGTCTGGGCGACAGAGCAAGACCCTATCTCATAACAATAAGAAGAAAATTGATGACCTATTTCTTAAATTTTTCAAGTCTTACTCTGTCGCCCAGGCTGGAGTACAGTGGCACGATCTCGGCTTACTGCAACCTCTGCTTCCCGGGTTCAAGCACTTCTGCCTCAGCCTCTCGAGTAGCTGGGACTACAGGCACACCCCAGCACGCCTGGCTAATGTTTTGTTATTTTTAGTAGAGACAGGGTTTCACTCTATTGCCCAGGCTGGTTTTGAACTCCTGAGCTCAGGCAATCTGCCCTCCTTGGCCTCTAAAAGTGCTGAGATTACAGGTGTGAGCCACTGCACCCAGCCTAACTTTATAACTTACTGTTTTTTATTTTATTTTTTTTTAATTTTATTATTATTATTTTTTTTTGAGACGGAGTTTCACTCATGTTACCCAGGCTGGAGTGCAATGGCGCAATATCGGCTCACCGCAACCTCCGCCTCCTGGGTTCAGGCAATTCTCCTGCCTCAGCCTCCTGAGTAGCTGGGATTACAGGCACACGCCACCATGCCCAGCTAATTTTTTGTATTTTTAGTAGAGATGGGGTTTCACCATGTTGACCAGGATGGTCTTGATTTCTTGACCTCGTGATCCACCCGCCTCGGCCTCCCAAAGTGCTGGGATTACAGGCTTGAGCCACTGCGCCCGGCCTATTTTATGTTTTTAGAGACAGGATCTCCCTTTTTCCAAGGCTAGAATACAGTGGGGCCATCATAACTCACTGTAACCTCAAACTCTGGGCTCAAGTGATCTTCCTGCCTCAGCCTCCCAGGTGCTGGGTCTACAGGATCTCACTTTCAGTCAGGCTGGAGCATGATAGGACAATCACAGCTCATACCAGCCTTGTCCTTCCTGGGCTCAAGCAATCCTTCCACCTCAGCCTCCCAAGTAGCTGGGACATGCGCCACTACGCCTGGCTAATTTTTCTATTTTTTTTTTTTTAAGAGAGGAGGTCTTGCTGTGTTGCCCAGGCTAGTCTTGAACTCCTGGGCTCAAGCGATCTGCCTGTCTTAGCCTCCCAAAGTGTTAGGGTTACAGGCGAGGGCCACAATCCCCATACTCAGCCCACGTTGGCTTTTTTTTTTTTTTTTTTTTTATTTGAGACGGAGTTTCACTCTTGTTGCCCAAGCTGGAGTGCAATGGCGCGATCTTGGCTCACTGCAACCTCTGTCTCCCAGTTCAAGTGATTCTCCTGCCTCAGCCTCCCGAGTAGCTGGAATTACAGGCATGCGCCACCATGCCTGACTAATTTTGTATTTTTAGTAGAGACAGGGTTTTTCCATGTTGGTCAGACTGGTCTCGAACTCCTTGACCTCTTTCAGGTGATCGCCTGACTCAGTCTCCCAAAGTGCTGGGAGTACAGGCACGAGCCATCATGCCAGACCCAGGCTAGTTTTTAAAGTACATTTTTAGAGATGGGGCCTTGCTGTGTTGCCTAGGCTGGTCTGGAACTCTACCACTTGAATTTTTAGCATAAAGCAACTACATCCCCACTCAAAAAGTATTGTTGCTTTAAGCTAACAAGTTCAAATGGTAGATTAATCATTTACAAGGTTCAAAAAAAACTACTGTTAATAGCATTAGACAATTCAGGTAGATTTTTTTAAAGGGTATTCTTGGCCGGGTACGGTGGCTCACGCCTATAATCTCAGCACTTTGGGAGGCTGAGGCGGGTGGATCATGAGGTCAAGAGATTGAGACCATCCTGGTCAACATGATGAAACCCCGTCTCTACTAAAAATACAAAAATTAGCTGGGCATGGTGGTGCGAGCCTGTAGTCCCAGTTACTTGGGAGGCTGAGGCAGGAGAATTGTTTGAACCCAGGAGGCGGAGGTTGCGGTGAGCCGAGATCACGCCACTGCACTCCAGCCTGGGTAATGAGCGAGACTCAAAAAAAAAAGTTATTCTTATTTAACAAACATATGCCTGATTACCTTATCAAGATAGTTTTTCACTTCTCACTACTTAAGGTTATAACATGCAGTATCACTGTGAAAATTAAAAGGGCTGTGAGAATTCAGAAACTCAGTGTTGTTTTTTCTCAAAGCCAAAATAATGTCATAATTTCTGAAATAAATAACTTAATTTTAAATACATGATAAATTGATGTTTTTGTCAGCAATAGGGAAAAAAATTCTTGTTAAAATGTATTGAGTATTGAATATTTTTGCATTGTTAGTGAGAATTGTGTTTGGTCTATTTTGTGACATTTAAACCTTCTTCATCATTGAAATTTTGCAGGAGAACGCCCATATAAATGTGAACTTTGTCCTTACTCAAGTTCTCAGAAGACTCATCTAACTAGACATATGCGTACTCATTCAGGTTGGTACGAAATGGGAACTTTTCTATCATTTTCAGTAAATGACCATTTTAAGGACATTCTTTTAGACTTGTAACTGAGTCATTTATTTATGATTTATTTTTAATAGAATTTAGAAGTTAGAATTTAAAAATCAGTTTTCTATCGGGAATTCCTAACGTGGAATCCAAAGGTGGACCTCCTGAGAATGAAATTTTTGTGTACGCCATTTCTGGGAGGAGGGTCCTTAATTCTTATCAAATCTTTGAAGTGTTCCGTTACTCCAACAGAAGTTAAACTAATATAGACCAAGGCTGATTGATCCTTTCTGCCTAACCCGTACTTCTCACATTTCCACTAACAGAATAAAGCTGAGATTCATAATATGTGATTGGCATGTGTCAGGGATTCCTTTTTAGCTTTTCAGGTCCTGAAATTTAGGTTTGTTCTCTTTCAAGGTTTGGTAGAGCTTTTGAGGACTGACTGCAAAAGCTTAGCTTGAAAAAGAGAATAATAGACAATTTAGGATGCCAATTTATTAATCTATAGTAAGAGTATAGGACTATAACACGAGAGATTCATCCACGCCAGTGACTGAAACAATCACTGTCACCACTCAGAATTAGACCCCATTGTCTGGGTATGGTGGCTCATGCCTGTAATCCCAACACTTTTGGAGGTTGAGGCCGGCAGATCACTTGAGGTTGGGAGTGCAAGACCAGCCTGACCAACATGGAGAAACCCTGTCTCTATTAAAAATAAAAAATTAGCTGGGCATGGTGATGCCTGCCTGTAATCCCAGTTACTCAGGAGGCTGAAACAGGAGAATCGCTTGAACCTGGGAGGCAGAGGTGGCAGTGAGCCAAGATCACGCCATTGCACTCCAGCCTGGGCAACAAGAGCAAAACTCTGTCTCAAAAAAAAAAAAAAAAATTAGTCCCCATTATCAAGTTAAAAAGTAATGTTAGCATCGGTGATCTTGCTCAAATGGGTAATTATTTTATTCCAACTCTGATGACTCTTGGTGAGCTACCACTTCTTTTTTTCATTGAGACTGAGCCTTGCTCTGTCTCCAAGGCTGGAGTGCAGTGGCGCAATGTCAGCTCACTGCAGCCTCCACCTACCGGGTTCAAGTAGTTCTCCTGCCTCAGCCTCCTGAGTAGGTGGATTACAGGCGTGCGCCACCATGCCTGGCTAATTTTTGTATTTTTAGTAGAGATAGGGTTTTACCATGTTGGTCAGGCTGTTCTTGAACTCCTGACCTCATGATCCTCCTGCCTCAGCTGGGATTACAGGGTGAGCCACCTCGGCTGACCCAACTACCACTTCTGATTAGATTACAGATTTACAGAGTATGTCTCCGTGGAAAAAGTATCTTAAATCTTGCTGTTTACAAAAGTCTGTGTAGACCCATCTCCCTTAAGTTAATAAGTATCTTAGATCTGTGCTATTCAGTTGAGTAGCCACTAACCACATGTGGTTATTAAACTTTTGAAACATTGCTAGTTTGAATTGATATTTATAGAATATGTACTTACCAGATTTTGTTTTCCTTTTTTTTTTTTCTTTAGTTGAGATAGAGTCTTGCACTGTCCCCCAGGCTGGAGTGCAGTGGCACAGATCTCAGCTCACTGCAACCTCTGCCTCCCGGGTTTAAGCAATTCTCATGCCTCAGCCTCCCTAGTAGATGGGATTACAGGCATGTGCCACCATCCCGGGCTAATTTTTGTAATTTTAGTAGAGATGGGGTTTCACCATGTTGGCCAGGCTGGTCTCGATCTCCTGGCCTCAAGTGATCTGCACATCTTGGCCTTCCAAAGTGCTGGGCTTACAGGTGTGAGCCACCACACCTGGCCACAGTTTGAAATAGTATGAAGAATGTCTTTCTCTGAAGCAGGTTAGAGAAAAAATAAAGAATGTTAAATATTTATTTTTCAAGTTGATTATATAGTGAAATTATTGAATACATTGGCTTTAAAAAGTAATAACATAAATTTTACCTGTTTTACTTTTTACCTTTGTTATATGACTACTAGAAAATTTAAGATTACATGTGTGATATGCATTATCTACTGGACATTGCTACCATGAGTTAGGAATAAGACTTGATAATAATATTTGATTATATTGCAGGTTCTGATTTGAACAGCTATGAAGGTGTCGTGTAGTATGCTTGCTAGTCTTTCTTGACCCCAGATGCTTGTCATGCTAATGTGCTTTGAGCGTTTTTTCCCTGAATCTAAGCCATTGTGTGGTGCCACTTAACCAGAAACCTGATTTCATTATTTTTGGTTGTTTCTGGTTTCATTCTCTCGATGGTAACATGGATGCAATCTCAGCCGTTGAGGGTAGGCATCATGTCCTGTTCATAGTTGTACTCTAGCTTTTTAGTAAAATATTTAAGAGCTTTATATTATTATTATTATTATTACTGTTTTTTTTTTTCTGTAGCGGAGTTTTGCTCTTGTTGCCCAGGCTGGAGTGCAATGGCACGATCTCAGCTCACTGCAACCTCCGTTTTCTGGGTTCAAGTGATTCTCCTGCTTCAGCCTCCCAAGTAGCTGGGAGGCTCCCATGTGCCACCATGCCTGGCTAATTTTGTATTTTTAGTAGAGATGAGGTTTCACCATGTTGGCCAGCATGGTCTTGAACTCCTGAAGTCAAGTGGTTTGCCTGCCTCAGCCTTCCGAAGTGCCGGGATTACAGGCGTGAGCTACCGCTCCTGGCCAAGAGCTTTATTTTAGTTAACTAGTTTTAGTCTTCATAACTATTTTGTTTTGCATGAGTTCTATTATCCCCATTTTACAGATCGGGAATATAGGGCATTGAAAAAAATATGCCTTTTTTTTTTTTTTTTGTAGAATGTCCTCCCTTCTGGATATGTCCACTTGTTTTCTCATGGTGTCATTTAACTTTTCTTCTATCTTTTGTATTGTAAACTGGAAATTAAATTTAAATCCTTGATAATCTTTCCTGCAAATGATATGTCTCATTTAAAGTCACATTTGGTTGATCCATTAATATAATGTTGGGTCACTGCGTATAGAAAGACTACATACTTAATTAGTAATACTTTGCCTTGTCACTGTTTTATAGTGTTCTATACCAGTTGATAATCTTTGCCTGAAACAATTGTATTTGGGCTTGCAAAATGTTTTGAGTTTTGCCTGCTATATTTTAAAAATGATTTTTAGTAGTTGCTGGTACAGTATAGCAAGTATTTTAATGGTGTCTTAAGAACTAGTAATAGTTACTAGCTGTTGTATATATGCTGGTTACTAAAAACAAGTATTTGGTGTCTCCAATCTTAGTAATACAAAGATACTGAGTTTCAGATTATATATTATAGGACAAAAGCTCACAAATAAGTAATTTTTGTTGCTGTTTATGTTTTTGGAGTCGGGGACTCTGTTGCCCAGGCTGGAATGCAGTGGTGTGATCACACCTCACTGCAACTTCAAATGCCTGGGCTTCAAGCCATTCTCCTGCCTCAGTCTCCCGAGTAGCTGGGTCTACTGGCACGTGCCACCACTCCAGCTAATGGAGACTATTATTATTTTTGAGATGGAGTTTTGCTCTTGTCGCCCAGCTGGAGTGCAGTGGCGCAATCTCAACTCACTGCAACCTCCGGTTCCTGAGTTCTAGCTGGAGTGCAGTGGCACAATCTCGGTTCACTTCAGCCTCCGCCTCCCAGCAGGTTCAAGCGATTCTCCTACACCAGCCTCCTGAGTAGCTAGGACTACAAGCATGAGCCACCATGCCCCAGCTAAGTTTTTTTATTTTTTTATTTTTATTTTTTAGTAGAAACAGGGTTTCACTATATTGAACGGGCTGGTCTTGGACTCCTGAGCTTGTGATCTGTCCACCTTTGGCTTCCCAAAGTGCTGGAATTACAAGTGTGAACCACTGTGCCCGGCCTTTTTTTTTTTTTTTTTTTTTTTGATACGGAGTCTCGCTCTATTGTCAGGCTGGAGTACAGTAGCAGGATCTTGGCTCACTGCAACCTTTGCCTCCCGGGTTCAAGTGATTTTCCTGCCTTAGCATCCTGAGTAGCTGGGACTACAGGTGTGCACCCGCACCCAGCTAATTTTTGTGTTTTTTGTAGTGATGGGGTTTCACCATGTTGGCCATGATGGTCTCTATCTGTTGACCTCATGATCCACCCACCTCAGCCTCCCAGAGGGCTGGGGTTACAGAAGTGAGCCACCGCACTCTGTTGGGACTATTATTTTTATTTATTTGTTTATTTATTTTGAGATGGGGTTTCACCATGTTGGTCAGACTGGTCTCAAACTCCTGACCTCAGGTAACCCATCTGCCTCGGCCTCCCAAAGTGGTGGTATTACAGGCGTGAGCCACCGCGCCGGGCTGATTTTTATTTAAGTATCCTATTTATTTTTATAGAGACTGGGTCTTGCTTTGTTGCCCAGGCTGGCCTCAAACTCCTGGCCTCAAGCAGTTCTCTTGTCTCAGCCTTTCAAAGTGTTGGCATTACAGGCATGAATCACTGTGCCCAAATGTATATGTTTATTTTGATAACATCGGTGCCAAGGGACTATCTTAAATAGCTGGGATTGTTTGAAAGTTATTATAATAGTTTGAGAATCTTTGTAGAATAAATTTAAAAAACAATATTTTATTGAGGTATAATTTATAAATTTGAAAATGCACAGGTCTTAAGTGTACAGCTCAGTGACTATGCCTTCACCTAGTTGACTATCACTCAAGTACAAGATGTGGAATACTTCTGCTCAGAAACACCTTGCCCTTTTCACTCAGCACACCCAGTCTTTTCCCTGGATGATATTCTGTGTCCTACCAAAGAACATTGTAGTGTGTTTGTTTTCTTTTAGATGGGCTCTCACTCTGTCACCCAGGCTGGAGTGCAGTTGGCACAGCTACAGCTTCCTAAACCTCTTGGCACGATTCACTGCGCCTAGTTTTAGGACTTTTTTTAGTAAAATGTTCTTGAGGTTTATTTATGTTGCATTATTGGAACTTCATTTTATTGCTGGTAATTTATTGTATGCCCCCATTACTTTTTACTTAAAAATTTTCTCTGCCGGCTGGGCGCAGTGGCTCACGCCTATAATCCTAGCACTTTGGGAGGCCAAAGTGGGCGTGTCACCTGAGGTCAGGATTTCAAGAACAGAATGGCCAACGTGATGAAACCCAGTCTGTGCTAAAATGCAAAAATTAGCTGGGCGTGATGGTGGATGCCTGTAATCCCAGCTACTTGGGAGGCTGAGATGAGAGAATCACTTGAACTCAGAAGATGGTGGTTGCAGTGAGCCGAGATCACGCCACTGCACTCCAGCCTGGGCAGCTGAGCAAGACTCAGTCTCAAAAAAAAAAAATTTCCTTTGATATTCTCTCTAGATATTTGTTTTGTTTTTATTTTTAATAGATTTAATTTAAAAAATTTAAAAACACTTAAGAGGCTTGTGCTTGTATTTTTTTCACTGCAGCCTTGACCTCCTAGGTTCAAGCGATCCTCCTGCCTTAGCCTCTAGAGTAGGTGGCTGTGGGCTTGTACCACCACATCTGGCTAATTAAAAAATTTTTTTTGTAGAGGCAGGGTCTCACTAGGTTGTCCACATTGGTCTCAAAACTCTTTAACTCAAGCAGTCTTCCTCACCTCAGCCTCCCAAAAGGACTAGGATTACGGGTGTGAGCCACTATGCCTGACTATTCTTCGAAGAATGCTTTTGAAACGTATATGTAAAGCTTACAAAAATCCTTCCCCTTTTGACTTGCTTACTCCTATAAATTCATTTTGGAGGCATAAAACAAACAACTGGCAGATTTATAAAGAAGAGAAGCTGTTAAAAAAAATTTCTGTATCCTCCCTTTCCCTTCGCCATTCCTTAGGGAGAACCTTGTACCTTGATGCTTGCTGTATAGATCGCCTTATTCATTAGAGGTTATAAAATTATGATATTTTAATTATAATTCTATTAGTGTAAATTTGAAGAGAAGAGATAAATTCCACTTATCTATTTACTCATAAGAAAGACAGGATACATAAGAGTCTTCCCATGTATTTATTTATTTGCTTATTTATTTGAGGAGTTTCACTCTTGTTGTTCAGGTTGGAGTGCAGTGGCGCTATCATGGCTCATGGCAACCTCCGCCTCCTAGGTTCAAGCGATTCTCCTGCCTCAGCCTTCTAAGTAGCTGGGATAACAGGCATGTGCTACCATACCTGCCTAATTTTTTTTGTATTTTTAGTAGAGACAGAGTTTATGTTGATCAGGCTGGTCTTGAACTCCTGACCTCAGGTGATCCTCCCACCTCAGCCTCCCAAAAGTGCTGGGATTACGGGTGTAAGCCACTGCACCTGGCCTTATTTTACTTTTTGAGAAAGAGTCTTGCCCTGTTGCCCAGGCTGGAGTGCAATGGTTCAGTCTCAGCTCACAGCAACTTTCGCTTCCCAGGTTCAAGTGATTCTTCTGCCTCAGCTTCCCAAGTAGCTGGGATTATAGGTGTGTGCCACCATGCCCAGCTAATTTTTTGTATTTTTAGTAGAGATGGGGTTTCACCATGGAATTACAGGCATGAACCACTGTGCCCAGCCTTTTTAATTAATTTCTTTTTTGAGACAAGCCTAGCTGTTGCCCAGGCTGTAGTGCAGTGGTATAATCTCAGCTCGAAGCAACCTCCACCTCCCAGATTCAAGCGATTCTCTTGCCTCAACCTCCCAAGTAGCTGGGACTATAGGCATACACCACCACACTCGGCTAACTTTTTTTGTATTTTTACAAAATGCTTCCCAAAATTTTGTATTTTTACAAAAATGCCTCCCAAAGTTCTGGGATTACAGGCGTGACCCACCATGCCTGGCCTAGTCTTCTCTTTTATTTATCCATACTCAGAGTTACCAATTGGTTCCAAAAGTGAAAATTCTTGCTCTCTGCTCCATGTTAAGGACTTTACATGGATTAGATTAGATTATAGCTCACAACACTTAAGAGAGTATTTTATATTTTAAGAAATTGAACTCTAGAGAGGTTTCAGTACTTTGCTCAAAGTCTCAGAGTAAGCATCTTGCAGAGCCCATTGTTTTATCTCCCAGATAGTCTAGCTCTGTCTAGAACAAGTTCTTAGGCCTTGTGCTACCTATCTTTCTATGTTCTATGTCCACATATGTTAAGAAAATGTTTGTCTCCATTTAAGTCATTCACTGGAGAGGACAATATAGAACCAAGTATAGAGTAATGTAGCATGTTGTAGAAGCTTGCATATTAATAAATCTTTTAGCAGACCAATATGGAGAAGAATTATCTGGTCAGCTGAATATCCAATTTGACTACCTGGATAAGGTGATTATTTTATTACCAGGCATTTTCTAATCATGTGAAGTTTAACATCTACATGGTTTTGCCTAATGTTTGATTTTGCCTTATGAAAAATTTTAGTAAGATTTGATAATGAATTTGAGAATGTTTGAGATGAATTTTCATAAATGTCAATTTCCATTTTTCTACTATGCATTCCATTGGACCAGTGGGGTATGGATACCATTTGGTAATATTTACTAGAGTGTGATCTAGATGGGTATGTATTCAGGTAGAATGTATTACTCTTGTGCCTTTAATTTTGGGGGTGGGGGTGGTTCTGGTTCTGTATGTTTCAGTGATTATGATGTTTCTTATTTTACATACCATATCTATTTGTGTGCCACTTCTCATTACCTAGTTCCTTTACACATTTTATAGAAAAGGTGGGGGAAACATCAAGAAAGTTTTCCTATATTTTTGTTTAAAATAGCAGTGCTAGCCCAGGGAGTTTGCTAAGTGAAAATTTACTCAGCTCTTACCATGATGGACAGAAGGATTAAATTTCAAGAAAAAGCCTTTGCTCAGGCTAAAGCAGAATTTCAAAACTTTTACCTAGGATCTGGGAGTATAGCCCAGAGTGTTTTTCTCAAAATTTACCACAAGAAAATTAGGGTGGGGAAAGTATGTTATTTATTTATTTGTTTGCTTGTTTGAGACGAATTTTCACTCTCATTGCCCAGGCTGTCGTGCAGTGGCATGATCTCGGCTCACTGTAACCTCTGCCTCCCGAGTTCAAGCAATTCTTCTGCCTCAGCCTCCCAAGTAGCTGGGATTACAGGCATCTGCCACCATGCCTGGCTAATTTTTTGTATTTTGTCTGGAGATGGGATTTCACCATGTTCACTGGGCTGGTTTTGAATTCCTGACCTCAGGTGATCCACCTGCTTTGGCCTCCCAAAGTGCTGGGATTACAGCTGTTAGCCACTGCACCTGGCTGGGAATTTTATTTGATTTATTTTTGTGGCAGGGCCTTGCTCTGTTGCCCAGGTTGGAGTGCAGTAGCACATTCACAGCATACTGCTACTTCAAATTCCTAGGCTGAAGCTGTCCTCCTGCCTTGGCCTCCTAAGTAGCTAGGACAACCGGTGCACTCCCCAATGCCTGGCTGATTTTTTTTTTTTTTTTTCTTTTTTTTTTTTTTTTGAAACAGTCTCACTTTTGCCTAGGCTGGAGTGAAGTGGTACGATCTCGGCTCACTGCAAACTCTGCCTCCTAAGTTAAAGCAATTCTCGTGTCTCAGCCTTCCAAGTAGGTGGGATTACAGGCGTGCAGCACCATGCCCAGCTAATTTTGTTTGTATTTTTAGTAGAGATGGGGTTTCACTGTGTTGGCCAGGCTGGTCTCAAACTCCTGGCATCAAGGGATCCACTCACCCTGGCCTCCCAAAGTTAATTTTTGTTTTTATTTATTTTGCTCAGGTTGTTCCCCTAACTTCTAGGCTCAAGTGAGCCTTCTGCCATGGCCCCCCAAAGTGTTGCGATTATAGCCATGAGCCACTGCACCTGGCCAGAATTTTATTTTCTACTCCATTATGCATTTGTTTTAACTAAACACACAAAAAAATTTAAAATAGATAATTTTCCTTCAAATTAACATCCAGAGCCCAATTGAACTTTGCCAATGGTTGTGTATTTCTTAAAGAATCTCTGTTCTTTAATAGTGCTTGAGGACTCTAACTTGAACTGTTTTGAAGTTTGTGGTTGACTGAGATTTCCTCTGAGAATCAATGTAAAAGGATAAAGAAATGTTATACAAATAAATATGGTAAATGTAAGGTGCATGATACAGCATTTTCAATAGTCTGTCATCATTTTACATATACAGTTCCTTATATTTTAATGTTAAATTTGTCTTAATCTATACCTTCTTTCATACTTTTGATTTACCTTCAGGTGAGAAGCCATTTAAATGTGATCAGTGCAGTTATGTGGCCTCAAATCAACATGAAGTAACTCGCCATGCAAGACAGGTTCACAATGGGCCTAAACCTCTCAATTGCCCACATTGTGACTACAAAACAGCAGATAGAAGTAACTTCAAAAAACATGTAGAGCTACATGTGAATCCACGACAGTTCAATTGCCCTGTATGTGACTATGCAGCTTCCAAGAAGTGTAATCTACAGTATCACTTCAAATCTAAGCATCCTACTTGTCCTAATAAAACAATGGATGTCTCAAAAGTGAAACTAAAGAAAACCAAAAAACGAGAGGCTGACTTGCCTGATAATATTACCAATGAAAAAACAGAAACAGAACAGACAAAAGTAAAAGGGGATGTAGCTGGAAAGAAAAATGAAAAGCCTATAAAAGCGGAGAAAAGAGATGTCTCAAAAGAGAAAAAGCCTTCTAATGTGTCAGTGATCCAAGTGACTACCAGAACTCGAAAATCGGTAACAGAGATGAAAGAGATGGATGTGCATACTGGAAGCACTTCAGAAAAATTTTGTAAGACTAAGAAAAGCAAAAGGAAGCTGGAAGCTGACACCCATTCTTTACGTGATCCTGTGAATGATGAGGAATCTTCAACAAGAAAGAAAAGGAAGGTAGAAAGCAAATCCAAAAATAATAGTCAGGAAGTGCCAAAGGGTGACAGCAAAGTGGAGGAAAATAAAAAGCAAGATACCTACATCAAAAAAAGTACAAAGAAGAAAACTCTGAAAAATAAATCAAGTAAGAAAAGCAGCAAGCCTGCTCAGAAGGAGCCTGCTCAGAAGGAACCTGTTGAGAAGGGGCCTGCTCAGATGGACCCTCCTCACATGGAGCCTGCCCAGATGGGGCCTGCTCCCACAGAGGCAGTTCAGAAGGGGACCGTTCAGGTGGAGCCGCCGCCTCCCATGGAGCCTGCTCAGATGGAGGGTGCCCAGATACAGCCTGCTTATGCCGAGCCTGTTCAGATGGAGGTGGTTCAAGAGGGGCCTGCTCAGAAGGAGCTGCCACCTCCTGTGGAGCCTGCTCAGGTCGTGGGTGCTCAGATGGTACCTGCTCACATGGAGCTGCCTTCTCCCATGGAGACTGCTCAGATGGAGGTTTCCCAAATGGGTCCTGCTCCCGTGGAAACTGTTCAGATGGAGGTTGCCCAAGAAGAACCTGCTCCCGTTGAGGTGGTTCAGAAGGAGCCTGTTCAAATGGAGCTGTCTCCTCCCATGGGGGTGGTCCAGAAGGAGCCTGTTGAGATGGAGCTGTCTCCTTCTATGGAGGTAGTACAGAAGGAGCCTGTTCACATAGAGCTGTCTCCTCCCATAGAGGTGGTCCAGAAGGAACCTGTTCAGATGGAGCTGTCTCCTCCCATAGAGGTGGTCCAGAAGGAACCTGTTCAGATGGAGCTGTCTCCTCCCATAGAGGTGGTCCAGAAAGAACCCGTTCAGATGGAGCTGTCTCCTCCCGTCGGGGTGGTTCAGAAGGAGGCTTCTCCTCCCATAGAGCCTCCCCTTCACATGGAGCCAGTTTCCAAAAAGCCTCCTCTCCGAAAACATAAAAAGGAAAAGTCTAACATGCAGAGTGAAAGAGCACAGAAGGAGCAAGTCCTTATTGAAGTTGGCTTAGTGCCTGTTAAAGATAGCTGGCTTCTAAAGGAAAGTATAAGCACAGAAGATCTGTCACCACCATCACCACTGCTGCCAAAGGAAAATTTAAAAGAAGAGGCATTAAGAGACCAAAAATTACTCGTCAGAGGTGAAGGAAATCAAGAAGCCCCTCTTCAGAAAGTAGGAGCAGAAGAGGCAGATGAGAGCCTACCTGGTCTTGCTGCTAATATTGAGGAATCTACCCATGTTTCATCCTCTAGACAAAACTTAAATATGCCAGAGGGTGAAAGTTCAGATGGTAAACATCAGACTGACGCTGTGGTTTGTGAAATGGAAATGGACACTGATGAGAACACAAGAGAGAATCTCCCTGGTATAAACTCAACAGTTCAAGAACCAGTTTCACCAATGCTTCCCCCCTCAGCAGTAGAAGAATGTGGTGAAGCAGTGTCTAAAACTGCACCACCATCACCTCCTGCTACCATGGCAGTAAATGAGTCTCAGGAAATTGATGAAGATGAAGGCATCCACAGCCATGAAGGAAGTGACCTAAGTGACAACATGTCAGAGGGTAGTGATGATTCTGGATTACATGGGGCTCGGCCAGTTTCACAAGAATCTAGCAGAAAAAATGCAAAGGAAGCCTTAGCAGTCAAAGTGGCTAAGGGAGATTTTGTTTGTATTTTCTGTGATCGTTCTTTCAGAAAGGGAAAAGATTATAGCAAACACCTCAATCGCCATTTGGTTAATGTGTACTATCTTGAAGAAGCAGCTCAAGGGCAAGAGTAATGAAACTTTGAACAAGGTTTCAGTTCTTAGTTTGTAAGGTATATTACATTTTATATTCATTTATAGTAGTAGACAACCTTTTAAGATTGCTTTAATTAGTCTCTGATGTTGATTTTTAAGTGGCACTCTTTTCCTTAGGACTTTTTATGTATACCTGTTGATGTATAAATTTAGCAAATCTACTAAACCAGCAGATACCTAAATCTGTTAGCTTATGTGTCTAATTGAAATGAGGCTAAGATGGTATAGCAGCATTTTATTGCTTTGTCCAGCTACAACTTGTCATTTTTTTCTCCATGTCTCTTCCTGTTTCACTTTAGTTTATTCTTAGTTTTTTATTGAGATCTATAAAAAATTGGCTTAATAGCAAATTACTTGAATAATTTGCCTGCTTTATATAAAGTTAGCACTTTAAGATTTTTTTTAGAGATGGAAAGACATTTACATTGAAGAAAAATTGTCCCAGCAATAGACATTCTATCAGTCCAAGCATAGACATCCTGAGTTTTGATCAATATTTTTTATTTGTGTATGTTAATCGTCATGAAAACAATGATTTTGGTGTGTTTTTTATTTTGGTGCTTTAATGGCTTAAGATGTTGCACATTTTTTTTTTTTTTGTTTCTGTTTTTGTTTTTTTACCTATGCAGTTAAAATTTTCCTAGATAGAACATTTGTGTTAAACAGTAACACTTTATACGTATATATATATGCATGTTTATTTTGGCCTCTTTGGAGGGATGCTTTTAGACTTGTTTGCAAAAGGGCAGTTTTCTTTTTCTTTGCTGCAGTTGTCTATTTTGCAGAATAATAGTGTGTGCAAGTTTGTGAGCAAATGAAACATGCAGGTTCAATCCATTGATTTTGATTTTTACATCTTATATCTATGCCAGAATCTTTATTTCATATAACTTATTTATTTTGAATGGATGTAGTAAATTCACAGTTCTCAGTTTTGATTTTGCAATAAATAAACCACTAGGTTCCATATCGAACAAATTTTTATCTCAAATACCAACCATCAATTTTTTTTTTCTTCATGTGTTTTGGTACAGCTAATTCCCAATTTTAGAGTGTTAAATGTTTGAGGAAAACCTTTTCTCATAGATGGTTGGTGTCCATGTGGCTACTTTACAATAAAGAACTGTAAGTGATATTTGGAAACTGCAAACCTGGAATTAGGAGACATAATTATTCTTTCAAGTTTTACAGAATATCACTTGGAAGATTCCAAAGCCATAGCTATTACGCGGCAAACCTAGGTTATGAGAGGTAGTGTGAGTGCTGGCAGACCAGCTGCAACTTTCCTATACAGTGAAAAAGGCTGGTGAAACAAGTACAGGCCAGATTTTAAAAAATCATACTTTCTCAGGGATCTCCACAAACTAGTGGGTGTCCTGGCTGTCTCTGTGATAGCCTCTTTCTACATACCGGTGAGGCCTCAAATGAATTGCAGCTATCCTGGTGTTCCTGTGGGGGCACTTTGTATGAAAAAGGGCATGTACTCCAAAACATTTTTGTAGGTTCTTTGGCTCATTGCCAAAGCGTATGAAAGAATCCAATATAGGATTTTTCTTACTGATAGCAGTTATTCATTTCAGTAAAACAAAATATGATCCCAGTAGGGAATTTTGAATTCTGACCTCCCATATTCTGTTTTGGAATAACCACTTTGTATTTCATTTTAAAAAATCTGATGATTTCTTTGAGGCAGGTTTCAGATTTTGGCAGTACAACAGGAAAGATTAGGAAAAGCATGAATAATAGTGTATGGATGGAGAGCTTGTTAAAAATCTGAGAGTGAAGTTTGAGTTAAAAGTTGTTTGAACATGGAATTGACTGGGAGGCCAAAGATTTAAAGAAGCAGAAGATTCTTCTCTTAAGATATGAGGAGTAAGTTGTGTAATAATGGTGTGTGTTTTGTGTGCATGATTGAACATTGTAAATGTTGAATTCTAGGCTCTGACAATCACTGTCAACAGAAGATCAAGCTGCAAATATTTATGTTTTAAAACTTAAATTATAAAGCTAGTTAAATCTTTCTAACGACTAGTTTTAATGTTCATGGGTACATTTTACCTTACCGTTTACATTGTATAGAAAAAGATTCATCTTAAGCACAGATTGGATATTAGGAGTTAGTTTGGGGAAGAGTTTTTTTTGTGGATTCTTTCATACTGTAGAAGAAAAACCATTTGCCTTCTAGGGAATTGAGCTAAATTCTAAACTAGTCATTAAGACTAGAATGCTAAAAACAGAAACATGAAGGAAATTAAAACCCCTTATTATTAAATTGATATGTAAAAACATTGTTACTGGAAATTGATTGGACTTGAGGCCTTCTTCCAGAAAATAAGGACTTGATTGTCAGGCCTATATTAGGTTCTGAACCTTAACGCCGTGTATTTGTACTTATTAAAAATTGTTTCAATTAAAAGTACATTAGCAGTATGAACTTCTGGTCCAGTTGGAAGTTCTTTCATCTGAAAAATGTGATATTTGCATGGAACTGTTTGAATCTTTTTATTTTCTAGTCCCCCTCCCCCACACTGGATAGAATTTAAGCTAGAATTTTCCCTTTGGATAAAAGAACAAAAAATGAATATGTTATTTGTAAACTGATGTTTAGTAACTAGTGATAAACTTGAAATAATAGAATACATTATAAGCCTTAATCTTAGGTAGTCTTATAAAAATGAATCTCTTAACTATCTTTTGAACCTATATTCACATTGGTTTTCAGATACTTTAAGTTATATTTTTTTTCTGTTTTCAGAGCTGCTTTTTATTCTGGGGCTACTTTTTTTATTGTATAATTCACAAGGGGCTGCTTTTTTTTTTTTCGATAAGGCTTATAACTATGGCTGGATGTTTTGCTCTAGTCTTCTAAGAAGGGCCATTTTATTTTTTAGAGTCACTTCTAAAGTCATGTGGTAATAAACTTTGGAGACTCTTTGGCATATGAGAGCTGATACAAATTAAAACCCAAGTAGACCTCATTGCGTGTCACCCTATGAATGTTGACAATGGAAGGAATACCTTGCCTGTAGCATACTGTCACTTCTGAACTGAAAAGCTGAGGAAGAAAGTTAATTCTTTTTTGCATAAATCACAAAAACTTATAGTGTTCCCAGTTTCCTGGTTGACCTCAGCAGATGAAGTGGACAGGTAGTGTTAATTCAGATTGAAGAAATTGTCTGAATCTTGGTTTGTGTAGATTTACAATCTACATGCAATATTAACTAAATCAGATAGCTTTTACAGTTTCACATGTGTACATAGGTTCGCTCCCAGTCCCTTCCATATCCATTAGTTATTGAACTTTCTAAACTGGCATTGAAACATTACAACAATGTTTTGTTGCACCAATTTTATAAACTTATGCAGTGCAATACGTGTTATTTTTCTGAGGCAAACCAAAGGTAAATTTCTCAAGGTTCTTGCTGCCTTCTTTAGCAGCATTTGATGGAAGATCTTTTATACATTTGTAATAGATAAAAATAAACCAGATTGCAAATCCTTTTTTAAAATCTTAAACCATGTACCAAGTTTTTGGTCCAAATTGTGTAGAATAAGTTAAACTTAAATTGCATTTTATTAACCGATATGAGTGTATTTCTGTAAGCATAGTTATGTTGAAATAAAGTTTTAAAAAGCATGATGCCTTTATTTATTATTGGTACAAGAATGTAGGAAACCAAATTTATGTTGCTGGAACTGCAAGTATATAATAGGCTTTTCAAGATTATTTCCCACAGGTGACCTGTTGCAGGTAGAAAAGTCACAGCATGTTGTTTGGGGTAACGATCCAGCATTGGGGTAACAACCCCCAAAGCATACACTGCTTTCTGGGAGGTGGGAGGTGGGTGAGAAATTGGACAAGTCACACAAGATTTTAAATAGTAATTACTTCCCAACCACAAGTCCCCTTAACAGTTTTAATATGCATATCCCTTTTTTTCTTTCTTTTTTTTTTTTTTTGAGACCGCGTCTCGTCACCAGGCACCAGGCTGCAGTGCAGTGGCGCGATCTCAGCCCACTGCAACCTCAGCCTCCCGGGTTCAAGCAATTCTCCTGCCTCAGCCTCCCGAATAGCTGGAACTACAGATGTACACCACCACACCTAGCTAATTTTTATATTTTAGTAGAGATGGGGTTTCACTATGTTGTCCAGGATGGTCTTGATCTGACCTCGTGATCCGCCTGCCTTGGCCTCTCAAAGTGCTGGGATTACAGGCGTGAGCCACCGCGCCCGGCCGCATGTCCCTTTTCAGTAGCAGGCCTGGAATTAGTGAATTTTGATTCATAATTGGAGGAAGATGTTTTCTTTTATAAAAGTAGACATGAGGTCTATATATTGCCCAGGCTGGTCTCAAACACCTGGACTTAAAGTAATCCTCCTGCTTTGGCTTCCCAGTGTTGAGATTACAAGTGTGAGCTGCTGTACCCCACCACAAGATGTCTTGAAGGGAAGATAAACTGAGTTACACAGGGTTCACTGGTGCCAGGGCACAAGTTTAAGCTTTTAGTGTATTTGATGGAGCTCTGAGAAGAAACCCAAGGGAAAGTGATACATCTCGGTAAGCTCTACTTCCTCTTAAACAGAAACAAACCTCAGCCTTCCTAAATGCTGGGATTATAGATATGAGCCACCGTTCTCGGCCTGTGTTGGGTTTCTTTTGTTTTTGTTTGTTTTAGATAGAGTCTTGCCCTGTCACCCAGGCTGGAGTGCCATGGCACGATCTCTGTTCACTGCATCCTACACCTCTGGGATTAAGCAATTCTCCTGCCTCAGGCTCCTAAGTTAGCTGGCATTACAGCTGTTGGCCACCACACCTGGCTTGTTTTTGTATTTTTAGTACAGGGTTTCACCATGTTGGCCAGGCTGGTCTGAAACTCTTGACCTGGAGTTGTCATCCCACTTTCGCCTCCCAAAGTGCTGGGATTACAGGCATGAGCCACCATGCCCAACCTGTTTTTGTTTTTTGTTTTGAGAAAGGGTCTTCCTCTGTCTCCCAGGTTGGAGTGCAGTGGCATGATTACAGTTCTTGCAGCCTTGAACTCCTGGGCTCAAGCGGTCCTCTTGCTTCAGCCTCCTGAGTAGTGAGGACTTAGAGACCTCCTCCTGCCTCCATCTCCCAAAAGTGTTGAGATTATAGGCATGCACCACTATACCCTGCCACATTTTGTTTTGATGCAGTGTCTGATCTGGAAGATCTGAATCATGAGAAAAGGGTCTTCCAAATTTGGATTGGTGAGTTATCCTCTTCCCACTTCCTGCAAAACTAATCAGCAACAAAGCAAAATGATTGTTTTTTCCCCTTGAGATAGGGTCTTGTTCTGCCCAGGCTGTAGTGCAGTGGCACCATCATGGCTCACTGCTACCTCAACCTTTTGGACTCAAGCAGTCCTCCCACCTCATCATCTTGGAGAACCTGGGACTACAGGTGCATGCCACACACCCAGCTTTTTTTTTTTTTTTTTTTTTTTTTGTAGAGACAGGGTTTTGCTCTGTTCCCCAGGCTGGTCTTGAACTTCTGGACTCAAGCAATTCACCTGCTTTGGCCTCCTAAAGTGTCAGGATTACAGGTGTGAGCCACCAGGCCCAACCACAAAGTGAATTTTCTAAGCATTAATATTATTATGGTAGAGTCGATGGGTAGCATGGAATTTTCTACCTGATCTGGGTTATATGGGGAGTTTATTTGAATATACAAATACTTTGGTAATCTGATTTGGTGTGTTTAATGAATGAAAGAGTTGCTACAA
Source organism: Sapajus apella (assembly GCF_009761245.1). Classification (NCBI taxonomy): domain Eukaryota; kingdom Metazoa; phylum Chordata; class Mammalia; order Primates; family Cebidae; genus Sapajus; species Sapajus apella. The sequence continues at coordinate 42,930,245 of NW_022436945.1, forward strand.
GGTCTTTCTCCAGTCCTTTGCTATTGCTTTCCGACAACTGTATCCCTCCCTGTAAGCGTTTTTACTTATATTACACATTCACACTTACCTTGTTGCTCTATCCCTTTTTTTTCCCCAAGGGTCTCACTTGGGTTGAACGTAGGAAGAGTTAGCAGTATAGTAGGGTGAACAGCCTGTTACAGCTCTCATCCTCAGCTTCTTGAAGGCAGATTGATGAAAGTTCTAAGAATCATATGCTAATAATATTTGCTACTAAGTGAGATCAGTGTGAAGAAAGTGGCTTTTTTCTTTTTTTTAAGGTGGAGTTTCGATCCTGTTGCCTAGGCTGGAGTGCAATGGTGCGATCTCAGCAACTCACCACAACCTTTGCCTCCTGGGTTCAAGTGATTCTCCTGCCTCGGCCTCCCAAGTAGCTGGGATTACAGGCATGCACCACCACACTTGGCTAATTTTGTATTTTTAGTAGAGACCGGTTTCTCCATGTTGGTCAGGCTGGTCTTGATCTCCTGACCTCAGGTGATCCGCCCATCTCGGCCTCCCAAAGTGCTGGGATTACAGGTGTGGGCCACCACGCCCAGCCAAAAGTGGCTTTTCAAAGGAAGTGAGCTCACTGTATCAAGTGCATTGTGGGCCCTGCAGTTGGAGTCAGGTTTATAATGGGCTTCTCTTCTATAATTAGGCAGATCATTTTAACTTTACTAAGCCTGTTTCCTTGTATATAAAGTGGATGTGTAGTATTTCTATCCATAGAGTGGCATTTGCTTGGCATGTAGTGTTAGCATTAAGACCTCTTCCACTAGATAACAAACCAAATATTTAAAGAAAAGGTGCTTTCTCAATTTCTGGTTAAGTTGCATAGCTCATCTCCTTTTTTGCATGCCTTGCAAAGTAGCATTTTACTGATACATAAGTAGTAAAGCTTTTGTGTCAATCTGTTAACATTTTATTGAGAGCCAGAATGGTTTTTTTTTTATTTTTTGTTTTTTGTTTTTGAGAGGGAGTCTCACTCTCTCGCCCAGGTTGGAGTGCAGTGGCATGAACTTGGCTTACTGCAACGTCAGCCTCCTGGGTTCAAGCCATTCTCCTGCCTCAGCCTCCCAAGTAGCTGAGATTACAGGTGCCTGCCACCATGCATGGCTAATTTTTGTATTTACTAGAGATGGGTTTCACCATGTTGGTCAGGCTGATCTCGAACTCCTGATCTCAAATGATCCACCCACCTTGGCCTTCCAAAGTGCTGGGATTACAGGCATGAGCCACTGCACTCCAGCCTGGGTGAAAGAGCGAGACTCTTTCTCAAAAGAAAAAAAAAGAAAATGTACTTCTCAGTTGGATTCGCCACTCACATTTGCTTTCTATATATTTATGTTATTTGCTGAAACACTAGAAATTCAGTTGCAGATACACCGTTTCTAAATCTGTCATTTGTATCTCCCAAGGAGAAGGGCATTTTCTTCTACAATCAGTATAGGAAATTCAGGACATTTAATATTATTCAAAAATTTTTTTGAGACAGTCACCTAGGCTGGAGTGTACTGTGTGCAATCTCAGCCCACTGCAACCTGCATGTCCCGGGTTTGGTTTCAAGTGATTCTCGTGCCTCAGCCTCCTGAGTGGCTGGGATTACAGGCATGTACCACCACTCCTGGCTAATTTTGCATTTTTAGTAGAGACAGGATTTCACTATGTTGGCTAGACTGGTCTGGAACTCCCAGCCTTAAGTGGTCTGCCCATCTTGGCCTTCCAAAGTGCTGGGATTACAGGTGTGAGCCACAGCACCCAGCAAGACTAGTGTAATATTCTAATATACAGTCTATACAGATTGAGTATCCCTTAAACAAAATGCTTGGGACTAAAGTGCTTTGGATTTTGGATTTTGGAATATATGTATTATACTTAACTGTTGAGCATCCCAAATAAAAAAAAAAAAATATCCGAAATGGTCCAATGAGCATTTCCTTTGAGTATCATGTTAGTGCTCAGAAAGTTTCAGATTTCTGGATTTGGAATGCTCAACAAAATTTTTCCTTTTTTTTTTGAGATGGAGTTTCACTCTGTCGCCCAGACTGGAATTCAGTGGCATGATCTCGGCTCACTCCACCTCCTGGGTTCAAGTGATTCACCTGCCTCAGCCTCCTGAGTAGCTGGGATTACAGGTGCCCACCACTATGCCCAGCTAATTTTTTGTAGTTTTGGTAGAGACAGGGTTTCACCATGTTGGCCAGGCTGGTCTCAAACTCCCGACCTTAGCTGATCCACCTGCCTCGGCCTCCCAAAGTGTTGGGATTACAGGCATGAGCCACCGAGCTGGTCCACAGATATCTTTCCAAATTGATAAATGTCTTAATACGTAGTCCCCTCCATTCATCACTCATGCACTTGTCACATTTCTTTGTTTTTTTGGGACAAGTTTCATTTTTGTCGCTTAGGCTGGAGAGCAGTGGAACAATCTCAGCTCACTGCAATCTCCCCCTCCTGGGTTCAAATGACTCTCCTGCCTTGGCCTCCCGAGTAGCTGGGATTACAGGAACGTGCCACCACACCCAGCTAATTTTTCTATTTTTGGTAGAGATGGGTTTTTACCATGTTGGCCAGGCTGGTCTCGAACCCCTGACCTGGTGATCCACCTGCCTCAGCCTCCCAAAGTGCTGGGATTACAGGCATGAGCCACTGTGCCCAGCCTAAAGTTGAATTTCTTAACAGTTGATTCCTGAAAAAGGTGGTACAGAAACAAAATATCAGAGTAAAGAGATAGTTGGCACTGACTAATAAAACAAAAATCCTGCTGCTCAACAAAGCCCTATAATATTCCATTTACTTTTATTACAAATAGGACTGTAATTCCACAGCAGTGTTGAAATGCCAAATGAAGAACTGCTAGAAGGTTGTATCCAAAAAATTCTCTAGCACCCAAATCTCAAACTTGTAGTAGTAGACTTACCCCGCAGAAATATGAAGCTTGCATGGAAGCACTACTATGTAGGAGGTGATGTTTCTCATAGACTAACCTGTGTACTGTGCTCTTGGTTATAAACAATAGCACAATATTTCTTCTCTTAAAGTCTTGTAGTCTGGAGAATGCTGTAGTGGACCATCCAGGTAAGAAGATTAATACTCTGACTTTCATGTGCATAGTCAGTAATGCTTTAGTTTACAGGATCATATGTAGCTACACCTATGCCAGGAGAAAAGGGTCAATTTTGACAGTTTTTTTTAAAATTTTTTTTATTTTTATTTTTTGAGACGGAGTTTCACTCTTGCTACCCAGGCTGGAGTGCAATGGCGCGATCTCGGCTCACCGCAACCTCCGCCTCCTGGGTTCAGGCAATTCTCCTGCCTCAGCCTCCTGAGTAGCTGGGATTACAGGCAAGCGCCACCATGCCCAGCTGATTTTTTGTATTTTTTAATAGAGACGGGGTTTCACCATGTTGACCAGGATGGTCTCGATCTCTTGACCTCGTGATCCACCCGCCTCGGCCTCCCAAAGTGCTGGGATTACAGGCGTGAGCCACCGCGCCCAGCAATTTTGACAGTTTTATTTACTGACCATAAATGGAATTTTTGATACTGTCCTGCAATTTGTGGAACTCTTAATTTGGAGATCTTTATTTATTTTTTTATTTTATTTTATTTTTTTATTCTTGCTCAAAAAAATAGAGTCTTGCTCTGTCGCTAGGCTGGAGTGCAGTGGCGCCATTTTGGCTCGCTGCAACCTCTGCCTCCTGGGTTCAAGCAATTCTCCTGTCTCGGCCTCCTGAATAGTTGGGACTACAGGTGTGTGCCACCACACTCAGCTGATTTTTGTAATTTTAGTAGAGACAGGGTTTCACCATGTTGGCCAGGATGGTCTCCATCTCTTGACCTCATGATCTGCCCACCTCAGCCTCCCAAAGTGCTGGGATTACATGCATGAGCCACTGTGCCCAGCCTAATTTGGAAATCTTAGGAGAACTTCATTTCTTTTTATTTATTTATTTTTTTTGAGACAGGGTTTCACCATGTTGGCCAGGATGGTCTCGATTTCTTGACCTCGTGATCTACCCGCCTTGGCCTCCCAAAGTGCTGGGATTACAAGCATGAGCCACCGCGCCTGGCCGAGACCGTCATTTCTTAAGCCACCATAGCGTTCATATTATGGATATGTCTTAGTTCACTTTGCGTTGCTATGACAATACCTGAGGCTAAATAACTTGAACAGATTTCTGGCCTGATGCAGTGGTTCATGCCTGTAATCCTAGCACTTTGGGAGGCTGAGGTGGGAGGACTGATGGAGGCCATGAGTTCAAGACCAATCTGGCTAATGTAGTAAGACCCTGTCTCTATTCAAAAACAAACAAGGCCAGGAGTGGTGGCTCATGCCTGAAATCTCAGCACTTTGGGAGGCCGAGGCAGGTGAATCACCTGAGGTCGGGAGTTCAAGACCAGCCTGACCAACATGGAGAAACCCTGTCTCTACTGAAAAAATACAAAATTAGCCGGGCATGGTGGTACATGGCCGTAATCCCAGCTACTTGGGAGGCTGAGGCAGGAGAATCACTTGAACCCAGGAGGTGAAGGTTGCAGTGAGCTGACCTTGTGCCACTGCACTCCAGCCTGGTGACAGAGCTAGACTCCATCTCAAAACAGCAACAACAACAAAGAATAATGAGTAACACTCATCTTACTGGCTTCCCTCTATTAGGAAATCTAACCACCAGTTTAAAGTTACTAAAGACTGTCTGGGCACAGTGGCTCTAGCATCTAATTCCAACACTTTGGGAGGCCAAGGCAAGTGGATCACCTGAGGTCAGGAGTTCGAGACCAGCCTGGTCAACATGGTGAAACCCCATCTCTACTAAAAATGCAAAAATTAGCCAGATGTGGTGGTGAGCGCCTGTAGTCCCAGCTACTCAGGAGGCTGAGGCAGGAGAATCACTTGAACCCAGGAGGCAGAGGTTGCGGTGAGCGGAGATTGCACCACTGCACTCCAGCCTGGGTGACAGAGTGAGGCTCCTCAAAAACTAAACAAATACATACATTTACTAAATAACATAAGGAGCTTACCAACACTTGGCAGATTAATTTTATCCTTTTGACCTAAAAGTAAACATATAGGCCAGGTGCAGTGGCTCACGCCTGTAATCCCAGCACTTTGGGAGGCTGAGGTAGGCGGATCATCCTGGCTAACACAGTGAAACCCCTTCAGTACTAAAAATACAAAAAATTAACTGGACATGGTGGCACGTGCCTATAGTCCCAGCTACTCAGGAGGCTGAGGCAGGAGAATGGCTTGAACATGGGAGGCAAAGGTTGCAGTGGGCCGAGATCATGCCACTGCACTCCAGGCTGGGCAACAGAGCGAGTCCATCTCAAAAAAAAATAAAATAAAGGAAACATATAAAACAGTTATGCCCTGATTCTGGTTTATTTTTATTTTTTTATTTGAGAGCTCACTGTCTCCCAGACTGGAGTTGAGTGGCATGATCTCAGCTCACTGCAGCGTCAACAGCCCCCCTTAAGTGATCCTTCCACCTCCGCCTCCGGAGTAGCTGGGACTACAGGCATGTGCCACCATAATGGCTAATTTTCTTTATTATTTGTAGAGACAAGATCTCACTATGTTCCCCAGGCTGGTCTCAAACTCCTGAGCTCAAGCAATCTGCCCTCTTTGGCCTGGCAAAGTGCTACAATTACAAGTATGAGCCACCGTGCCTGGCCCTGATTCTGCTCGTACAGAGAGATCTGAGATAGCATAAGCTGGCATTTTTAGATAAGCTACTGTATTCATTATGTGTGCAGTTCTTTACAACCGTAAGTGAGGTGGGCAGATTACTTGAGGTCAGGAGTTTGCGACCAGCCTGGCCAACATGGCAAAACCCCATTTACCAAAAAATGCAAAAATTAGCCGGGCGCGGTGGCTCAAGCCTGTAATCCCAGCACTTTGGGAGGCCGAGGCGGGTGGATCA
>NW_022436945.1:42936589-42938196 GCF_009761245.1 Sapajus apella
GGGATTACAGGCTTGAGCCACCGCGCCCGGCCTCTTTTTTTTTTTTCAAGACAGAGTCTCTCTCTATTGCCAGGCTGGAGTGCAATGGCATGATCTCGGCTTGCTGCAACCTCTGCCTCCTGGGCTCAAGGGATTCTCCTGCCTCAGCCTCCTGAGTAGCTGGGATTACAGGCATGTGTCACCACACACAGCTAATTTTTGTATTATTAGTAGAGACAGTGTTTCACCATGTTGGCCAGGCTGGTCTTGAACTCCTGACCTCATGATCTGCCCGCCTTGACCTCCCAAAGTGCTGACATTACAGGGGTGAGCCTCCGTACCCGGCAGCATTTTCTCTCTTAATCCTATGCTTTTTGGGTGTTTTCCTCTTCTGCAGGGCATGGCTGCATACGTGCATGCATACACACAGATGCCTTTAAATTCTGCACTGAGGCTTGCTGGAGTTCTGTCTCTCTCTGGTCGGTCAATGGCTTACAGCAGGCAGTGCAAGATCAGTCCACCCCATTCAGATGAAGTCAGGGATTTCAGGGCCTTCGTTCCTCAAGTCAATGAACTCCAGACGAAAGGACTCTTCTGGAGATACCAGAAGACTCTGGTATGAGCACAGCACAGACTCTTCCGGGCTGTACTCATGTTACAGGAAAGGGGTCCTGATCCAGAACCTAAGAGAGGGTTCTTGGATCTCATGCAAGAAAGAATTCAGGACAAGTCCATAGTACAAAGTGAAAGCCAAGTTTATTAAGAAAGTAAAGGAATAAAAAACTCTTGTCTACTCCATAGACAGAGCAGCCCTGAGGCGAAGGCGGCTGGTTGCCTATTTTTATGGTTATTTCTTGATGACATGCTAAACAAGGGATGAATTATCCATGCCTCCTCTTTTTAGACCATATGGAATAACTTCCTAAGGTTACCATGGCATTTGTAAACTGTCATGGCGCTGGTGGGAGTGTAGCAGTGAGGACACAGAGGTCACTCTCGCAGCCATTTTGGTTTTGGTGGGTTTTGGCCAGCTCCTTTTTATCAGCAAGGTCTTTATGACCTGTAGTTTGTGCTGACCTCCTGTCTCATTGTGTGAGGTAGAATGCCTTACCCATCTGGGAATGCAGCACCGTAGGTTTCAGCTTCATTTTACCCAGCTCCTATTTAAGATGGAATTGCTCTGATTCACATGCCTCTGACACTCATACATATGTGGGAAATGTGCCTTATAGCAGAACCTGGAAAATCTCAGCCTATTCCCTGTGAGCTATGCAGATCCCCAGATTTCAGGTCCTGCCAGAATACTTGATCACTTTCATTAGAGTAAGTGGCCTCTTCAAACTGAATAACTCTGTAAATATATGATGAAATCAATTCATAAAGCTTTCAAAAATCATGTTTGGGCCGGGCGTGGTAGCTCATGCCTTTAATTCCAGCACTTTGGGAGGCCGAGGTGGGCAGATCACTTGAGGTCAGGAATTCAAGACCAGCCTGGCCAACATAGTGAAACCCCGTCTCTACTAAAAATACAAAAATTAGCTGGGCATGCTGGCATGCGCCTGTAGTCCCAGCTACTCGGGAGGCTGAGGCAGGAGAATCGCTTGAACCCAAGAGGTGGAGGTTGCAGT
>NW_022436945.1:42938296-42940719 GCF_009761245.1 Sapajus apella
AAAAAAAAAAAAAAAAAAAGGCCAGGAGCGGTGGCTCACGCCTATAATCCCAGCACTTTTGGCAGATCACGAGGTCAGGAGTTTGAGATCAGCCTGGCCAATATGGTAAAACACTGTCTCTACTAAAAATACAAAAATTAGTTGGGCATGCTGGTGGGCACCTGTGACCGCAGCTACTCTGGAGGCTGAGGCAGGAGAATCACTTGAACTTGGGAGGCAGAGGTTGCAGTGAGCCCAGATCACAACACTGCACTCCAGCCTGGGCTTCAGAGTGTCTCCATCTAAAAAAAAAAAAAATACTTTGACTTTACACCTTTTTGCCCAATGTTTTTTCATCTTTATAGTTTTTACACTAACTATTGGGGACAATTCAAGTAGTTTCTTTTTGGATTTCAACAATAGCAAATCTCTAGATACCCCAGTATAAGATTCTAGTAAAACATGGAATTGAAGACTGACTTACGAACAAAGGGACCTCTTCTATGGTTCTCCTTGCTCCCTGCCTCCCCTTCTCAGTCTGGGCCCAGCGTGTTCTGGCAGGACCGGAGGGTGTGGGGAGGGGAGGGATAGAGATGGAGAAATGCTGGCAGATAGATGGCCAATGCTAAAAGGGTTCTGAAATTACTCTCTCCCTACTCATGGAGCCAGGAAAAGAAAGGAGTTTGTGTGGTGTCAGAACCCTCATCTTGGACTCTGCCTCAAACTCTCGTCCATTTTTCCTTCTTTGAGAGCAGTAGGATACTATTTTGAGATTTGAAAGCCCTTCATTTCTGTGTTCCCATTACCTTCCCCATTATAGAGAGTTCCCAGGTAGAGGACTTTCAGGATAGCTTTCTTCTAGTATAAGAACAGGGGCAGGCCGGGTGTGGTGGCTCATGCCTGTAATCCAAGCACTTTGGAGGCCAAAGCAGGTGGATCATCTGAGGTCGGGAGTTCAAGACCAGCCTGACCAACATGGTGAAACCCCGTCTTTATTAAAAAATAATAATAATAATAATGGGGGTTAGAGGGAGAGATAGACCTTGAGTCTGCATGGATTTTTTTTTTTTCACTGAAATTTACCAAAGTAATATGTACACATAAGTAAAAGCAAACTATTTCTAAAGGATTTATGATGAAATTAAAAGCCCCAAACCTCTCTCCCATTCTTTCCTCAGTCATATAGCAGCTCTATGTATCAGACTTCTGAGATAAATTTAAATTAATATTTCTTTCCTTTTTCTTTCTTTTTTTTTTTTTTTTAAGACAGAGTCTCACTCTGTCATCCAGGCTGGAATGCAGTAGTGTGATCTCGGCTCACTGCAACCTCTGCCTCCCGGGTTCAAGCAATTCTTCTGCCTCAGCCTCCCGAGTAGCTGGGATTACAGGTGCACACCACCACACTTGGCTAATTTTTGTATTTTTAGTAGAAATGGGGTTTCACCATGTTGGCCAGGCTGGTCTTGAACTCCTGACCTTGTGATCCACCCACCTTGGCCTCCCAAAGTGCTGGGATTATAAGCATGAGCCACTGCACCCAGAGGGATTCACTTTCTATAGGTCAATTAGCACATTGTATTGTATTTTCCTCAGGGTGATCAACACTGAAAGCTTACCATGGGTTAAAATGGCCACAAATTCCAGTACATGTTTTAATCTGTGCTGCCATTGTGACTTGCTTTGACCAATAAATGCAGCAGAAGTGGCACTGTGCGACTTTGAACTTCAGCCTCCGGAGGCGTTACCAGCTCTACTCTCAGGCTTTTTGTGAACACTGTCACCTTGTGAACAAGCTCGAACTGGCTTACTTGAGTATGAGACCCTAGGAAGAGATAGTGATTAATGGAAAAATGCCTCACTTGCTCAGCCGTTACACCCATCTCAGCTGAAACTCCTGTGGGTGAGGTCAGCCTGGCTGCATGCTGTGTGTAAATGTATGTTGCCATAGAGCAGAAGTACCATTGTGCGGAGCCTGGATTCAATTGCCAAACTAAAGAATGAGAGCAAGTAATCGCTTGGTTCAAGTCACCAAGTTTCAGGGTGGTTTGTTACTCAGCAATAGATATGTATACAAACCTGATCATGTCCTCAAACCTAGTTAATAAAAAAGAAGCATTTCCAATGAACAAATGAGCAACTGTACCTAGAAGTGACTTACTCCCTGCCCAACGGGGGAGTTAGTGGGTAAATGGGACAGTTACACATTGTTCTCCTTTGTTGAACAGTCTCTTGTCCAAGTTCCCATACTGAAAATTTTTAACACATTTCTCAGAATTAGCTTTACATGAAGCTTTATTTTTCTAATGAAAAAGCTAGTGTCTCAGTAAAATACATCTTTTATCTGGTATTTGAAAGGAAAGCAGCCCCATTTTCTCTAATTTGCCTTCCTGTTGAGTATTTCACCATCGTTTTTTTTTTTTTTTTTTTTTTTTTTTTTTTTTTTT
>NW_022436945.1:42940819-42943177 GCF_009761245.1 Sapajus apella
AGTAGCTGGGATTACAGGCATGTGCCACCATGCGTGGCTAATTTTGTATTGTTAGTAGAGATGGTGTTTCTCCATGATGAAACTCCCGACCTCAGGTGATCTGCCCACCTCGGCCTCCCAAAGTGCTGGGATTACAGCCATAAGCCCTGCGTCTAGCCTCACCATAGAGTTTAAAGGCAAAACAGGAAAAAAAAGATACATCTATTTAGGTCAAATGCTAAATGCCGAGAAAAACTTGCAATAATAGAAAGCTTTTAATTGGGCAACCCAGTAGTTGCAACCTAGTAGTTAGGGCAACCCACTAAACTCCTGTTTAGTGAAAGTCAGTAAGATGTAGCAAGAAACAGGAAACTGCATTCAGCGCTACACAGTAGGAAAGGCAGGGGCATTTAAACAAGTTCAGTGCCAAATTAACAAGTTGGTTTTTGAAGCTTTTTGATTTGCAGGTAAACAGGGATCACCGGTTCTAATCTCATGAGTAGGACTAGGATGAAAAGTTACAGTCTCTTTTCTATGATAGTTTAGTGGAATTTTTGGATGTTTGCTTTCCAAATTTCCTGTGTATCTAATTTACTGTTTTCTCAATCAGAATCGTGGGTCTGGATCTCCATGCATGCTGTGATCTGTCCGTGGTACTTGGCAAGCTCACCAGCAATGTGAAAGATTTCCAGCCAGCCAGGGAAGTACAGTCCACTTAAAGCCATCTGAGGTGGCGAGAGAGCATGAAAATCACAGTGGGACACCTGTTTTGGTTTGGGAAGCAGTGCTGAAGACAGCAAGGGCACTGCAAAGGAAGCCATAAGGAGATTAAGTGGTAGTTGCCCAGAATTCCCAAGAGAATTGTATTACCTTTGAAGGTCTTCAAAGCAGGTTTCCTTCCTAAGGTTGAAACATTCTCACCTTTAGACTTGTTGATGGGTTTTCGTATATAGAGGAATTATTGTGCAGTGGTTAAAGACATGGATATTGATGGAACTGTTCTACATGGATACTGATGGAACTATCCAGGCTGCAGTGCAGTGGTGCAATCTCAGCTCACTGCAACCTCTGCCGCCCAAGTTCAAGTGATTCTCCTGCCTCAGCCTCCCTAGTAGTTAGAATTACAGGTGACTGCCACCATGCCCAGATAATTTTTGCATTTTTAGTAGAGACAGGGTTTCACCATCTTGGCCAGGTCAGTCTTGAACTCCTGACCTCGTGATCCACCTGCCTTGGCCTCCCAAAATGCTGGGATTACAGGCGTGAGCCAAGATTCCCAGCCAGAACTGTTCTATATTGTGATTATGGTGGTCATTAAACAAACATATATATGTGATAAAATCCATAGAACTGTACATCTAAAGAAAACAAAGTCTGTTTATAATTAAAAACCCCAGGCTGGGCATGGTGGCTCACACTTGCAATCCTAGCACTTTGGGAAGCTGATGCAGGAAGATCGCTTGAGTACAGGGTTTTTTTTTTTTTTTGAGACAGTTTCCCTCTTGTTACCCAGGCTGGAGTGCAATGGCGCAATCTCGGCTCACTGCAACCTCCGCCTCCTGGGTTCAGGCAATTCTCCTGCCTCAGCCTCCTGAGTAGCTGGGATTACAGGCACGCGCCACCATGCCCAGCTAATTTTTTGTAGTTTTAGTAGAGACGGGGTTTCACTATGTTGACCAGGATGGTCTCGATCTCTTGACCTCGTGATCCACCCGCCTCGGCCTCCCAAAGTGCTGGGATTACAGGCGTGAGCCACCACGCCCGGCCTTGAGTACAGGGGTTTTAAACCAGCCTGGGCAATAGAGAGAGATGTTGTGGTATGGTGCATGCCTGTAGTCCCTGCTACTCTGGAGGCTGAGGTGGGAAAACCACTTGAGCCTAGAAGGTGGAGGCCACAGTGAATTAAGACTGTGTCACTGCACTCCAGGCTGGGTGACAGAGTGAGACCCTGTTTCAAAATAAAATAAAATAACGAAGTCCCACATGAGGTCTGGAGATAGAATGCCTGGGTTTGTTTGAATCACAGCTCTATCACTTATTAGTTAGATCCTGGGGAAGTTACTTGTGCCTCAGTTTCCTCATCTGTAAATGTGGGTAATAATAGTATTTTCGGCCGGGCGCGGTGGCTCACGCCTGTAATCCCAGCACTTTGGGAGGCCGAGGCGGGTGGATCACAAGGTCAAGAGATCGAGACCATCCTGGTCAACATGGTGAAACCCCGTCTCTACTAAAACTACAAAAAATTAGCTGGGCATGGTAGTGCGTGCCTGTAATCCCAGCTACTCAGGAGGCTGAGGCAGGAGAATTGCCTGAACCCAGGAGGCGGAGGTTGCGGTGAGCTGAGATCGCACCATTGCACTCCAGCCTGGGTAACATGAG